>NW_025228176.1:19011-23663 GCF_018294505.1 Triticum aestivum | reverse complement strand
GGTCCCAAAGCGATTTCCATGGTTGTCGAACTCCAAGGTGCGCTTACGTGTCGGTTATCAACAACCATAGTTTGGGCCGATTCTGGCCTGTTTCTTGGACTATTACTCTATTTTGGGGTCTCGGAGTCATTTCTACGATTGACTAACCCCGGGGTGCGTTTACGTGTCGGTCATCAACACTCACATATTCGGCCGATTCAAGTCCGTTCTGTGCACTATTACTCAGCGTTTTGGGGACCCAGAGCGATTTCCACGATTGATGAACCCCGGGGTGCGTTTATGTGTCCGTCATCAACACTCACAGTTTTGGCCAATTCTGACCTGTTTCGCGGACTATTACTCACCGTTTTGGGGTCCTGTAGCGATTTCCATAGTTGTTGAACCCCAAGATGTGCTTACGTGTTGGTTAACAACACTCGCAGTTTTGGCCGATTCTGGCCCGTTTCATGGACTATAACTCACCGTTTTCGGGTCCCAAAGCGATTTCCATGGTTGTCGAACTCCAAGGTGCGCTTATGTGTCGGTTATCAACAACCATAGTTTGGGCCGATTCTGGCCTGTTTCTTGGACTATTACTCTATTTTGGGGTCTCGGAGTCATTTCTACGATTGACTAACCCCGGGGTGCGTTTACGTGTCGGTCATCAACACTCACATATTCGGCCGATTCAAGTCCGTTCTGTGCACTATTACTCAGCGTTTTGGGGACCCAGAGCGATTTCCACGATTGATGAACCCCGGGGTGCGTTTATGTGTCCGTCATCAACACTCACAGTTTTGGACAATTCTGACCTGTTTCGTGGACTATTACGCACCGTTTTGGGGTCCCGTAGCGATTTCCATAGTTGTCGAACCCCAAGATGTGCTTATGTGTTGGTCAACAACACTTGCAGTTTTGGCCGATTCTGGCCTGTTTCATGGACTATTACTCACCGTTTTCGGGTCCCAGAGCGATTTCCATGGTTGTCAAACTCCAAGGTGCACTTACGTGTCAGTCATCGACAATCACAGTTTGGGTCGATTCTGGCCCGTTTCATGGACTATTACTCTATTTTGGGGTCTCGGAGTCATTTCCACGATTGACGAACCCCGGGGTGCGTTTACGTGTCGGTCATCAACACTCACATATTCGGCCGATTCTAATATGTTCCGTGCACTATTACTCAGTGTTTTGGGGACCCAGAGCGATTTCCACGATTGATGAACCCCGGGGTGCGTTTATGTGTCCGTCGTGAACACTCACAGTTTTGGCCAAATCTGACCTGTTTCGTGGACTATTACTCACCGTTTTGGGGGCCCCGAAGCGATTTTCATAGTTGTTGAACCCCAAGGTGTGCTTACGAGTTGGTCATCAACACTCCCAGTTTTGGCCGATTCTGGCCCATTTCATGGACTATTACTCACCGTTTTGGGGTCCCAAAGCGATTTCCATCATTGTCGAACTCCAAGGTGCACTTACGTGTTGGTCATCAACAATCACAGTTTGGGCCGATTCTGTCCCGTTTCTTGGACTATTACTCTATTTTGGGGTCTCGGAGTTGTTTCCACTATTGACGAATCCCGGGGTCCGTTTACGCGTCGGTCATCAACACTCACATATTCCGCCGAATCTAGTCCGTTTCGTGCACTATTACTCAGCGTTTTGGGGACCCAGAGCGATTTCCACGATTGATGAACTCTAGGGTGCGTTTATGTGATAGTCGTCCACACTCATAGTTTTGTTCAATTCTGACCTGCTTCGTGGACTATTACTAACCGTTTTGGGGTCCCAAAGAGATTTCCATAGTTGTTGAACCCCAAGGTGTGTTTACGCGGTGGTCATCAACACTCACAGTTTTGGCCGATTCTGGCCCGTTTCATGGACTATAACTCACCGTTTTGGGGTCCCAAAGCGATTTCCATGGTTGTCGAACTCCAAGCTGCGCTTACGTGTCGGTTATCAACAACCATAGTTTGGGCCGATTCTGGCCTGTTTCTTGGACTATTACTCTATTTTGGGGTCTCGGAGTCATTTCTATGATTGACTAACGCCCGGGTGCGTTATGTGTCGGTCATCAACACTCACATATTCGGCCGATTCAAGTCCGTTCCGTGCACTATTACTCAGCGTTTTGGGTACCCAGAGCGATTTCCACGATTGATGAACCCCGGGGTGCGTTTATGTCTCCGTCATCAACACTCACAGTTTTGGCCAATTCTGACCTGTTTCGCGGACTATTACTCACCGTTTTGGGGGCCCCGAAGCGATTTTCATAGTTGTTGAACCCCAAGGTGTGCTTACGAGTTGGTCATCAACACTTCCAGTTTTGGCCGATTCTGGCCCATTTCATGGACTATTACTCACCGTTTTGGGGTCCCAAAGCGATTTCCATCATTGTCGAACTCCAAGATGCGCTTACGTGTTGGTCATCAACAATCACAGTTTGGGCCGATTCTGGCCCGTTTCTTGGACTATTACTCTATTTTGGGGTCTCAGAGTTGTTTCCACTATTGACGAACCCCGGGGTCCGTTTACGCGTCGGTCATCAACACGCACATATTCCGCCGATTCTAGTCCCTTTCGTGCACTATTACTCAGCGTTTTGGGGACCCAGAGCGATTTCCACGATTGATGAGCTCTAGGGTGCGTTTATGTGACAGTCGTCAACACTGATAGTTTTGTTCAATTCTGACCTTCTTCGCGGACTATTACTAACCGTTTTGGGGTCCTGTAGCGATTTCCATAGTTGTTGAACCCCAAGGTGTGCTTACGCGTTGGTCATCAACACTCGTAGTTTTGGCCGATTCTGGCCCGTTTCATGGACTATAACTCACCGTTTTCCGGTCCCAAAGCGATTTCCATGGTTGTCGAACTCCAAGGTGCGCTTACGTGTCGGTTATCAACAACCATAGTTTGGGCCGATTCTGGCCTGTTTCTTGGACTATTACTCTATTTTGGGGTCTCGGAGTCATTTCTACGATTGACTAACCCCGGGGTGCGTTTACGTGTCGGTCATCAACACTCACATATTCGGCCGATTCAAGTCCGTTCTGTGCACTATTACTCAGCGTTTTGGGGACCCAGAGCGATTTCCACGATTGATGAACCCCGGGGTGCGTTTATGTGTCCGTCATCAACACTCACAGTTTTGGCCAATTCTGACCTGTTTCGCGGACTATTACTCACCGTTTTGGGGTCCTGTAGCGATTTCCATAGTTGTTGAACCCCAAGATGTGCTTACGTGTTGGTTAACAACACTCGCAGTTTTGGCCGATTCTGGCCCGTTTCATGGACTATAACTCACCGTTTTCGGGTCCCAAAGCGATTTCCATGGTTGTCGAACTCCAAGGTGCGCTTATGTGTCGGTTATCAACAACCATAGTTTGGGCCGATTCTGGCCTGTTTCTTGGACTATTACTCTATTTTGGGGTCTCGGAGTCATTTCTATGATTGACTAACCCCGGGGTGCGTTAGGTGTCGGTCATCAACACTCACATATTCGGCCGATTCAAGTTCGTTCCGGGCACTATTACTCAGCGTTTTGGGGACCCAGAGCGATTTCCACGATTGATGAACCCCGGGGTGCGTTTATGTGTCCGTCATCAACACTCACAGTTTTGGCCAATTCTGACCTGTTTCGCGGACTATTACTCACCGTTTTGGGGTCCCGTAGCGATTTCCATAGTTGTTGAACCCCAAGATGTGCTTACGTGTTGGTCAACAACACTCGCAGTTTTGGCCGATTCTGGCCTGTTTCATGGACTATAACTCACCGTTTTCGGGTCCCAAAGCGATTTCCATGGTTGTCGAACTCCAAGGTGCGCTTATGTGTCGGTTATCAACAACCATAGTTTGGGCCGATTCTGGCCTGTTTCTTGGACTATTACTCTATTTTGGGGTCTCGGAGTCATTTCTATGATTGACTAACCCCGGGGTGCGTTTATGTGTCGGTCATCAACACTCACATATTCGGCCGATTCAAGTTCGTTCCGTGCACTATTACTCAGCGTTTTGGGGACCCAGAGCGATTTCCACGATTGATGAACCCCGGGGTGCGTTTATGTGTCCGTCATCAACACTCACAGTTTTGGCCAATTCTGACCTATTTCACGGACTATTACTCACCATTTTGGGGTCCCGTAGCGATTTCCATAGTTGTTGAACCCCAAGATGTGCTTACGTGTTGGTCAACAACACTCGCAGTTTTGGCCGATTCTGGCCCGTTTCATGGACTATTACTCACCGTTTTCGGGTCCCAAAGCGATTTCCATGGTTGTCAAACTCCAAGGTGCACTTACGTGTCAGTCATCAACAATCACCGTTTGGGTCGATTCTGGCCCGTTTCATGGACTATTACTCTATTTTGGGGTCTCAGAGTCATTTCCACGATTGACGAACCCCGGGGTGCGTTTACGTGTCGGTCATCAACACTCACATATTCTGCCGATTCTAATACGTTCCGTGCACTATTACTCAGCGTTTTGGGGACCCAGAGCGATTTCCACGATTGATGAACCCCGGGGTGCGTTTATTTGTCCGTCGTCAACACTCCCAGTTTTGGCCAATTCTGGCCCATTTCATGGACTATTACTCACCGTTTTGGGGTCCCAAAGCGATTTCCATCATTGTCGAACTCCCAGGTGCGCTTACGTGTCGGTCATCAACAATCACAG
>NW_025228176.1:15541-18636 GCF_018294505.1 Triticum aestivum | reverse complement strand
TTCTTGGACTATTACTCTATTTTGGGGTCTCGGAGTTGTTTCCACTATTGACGAACCCCGGGGTCCGTTTACGCGTCGGTCATCAACACTCACATATTCTGCCGATTCTAGTCCGTTTCGTGCACTATTACTCAGCATTTTGGGGACCCAGAGCGATTTCCACGATTGATGAACTCTAGGGTGCGTTTATGTGACAGTCGTCAACACTCATAGTTTTGTTCAATTCTGACCTGCTTCGTGGACTATTACTAACTGTTTTGGGGTCCCAAAGAGATTTCCATAGTTGTTGAACCCCAAGGTGTGCTTACGCGTTGGTCATCAACACTCGCAGTTTTGGCCGATTCTGGCCCGTTTCATGGACTATAACTCACCATTTTGGGGTCCCAAAGTGATTTCCATGGTTGTCGAACTCCAAGGTGCGCTTACGTGTCGGTTATCAACAACCATAGTTTGGGCCGATTCTGGCCTGTTTCTTGGACTATTACTCTATTTTGGGGTCTCGGAGTCATTTCTACGATTGACTAACCCCGGGGTGCGTTTACGTGTCGGTCATCAACACTCACATATTCGGCCGATTCAAGTCCGTTCCATGCACTATTACTCAGCGTTTTGCGGACCCGAAGCGATTTCCACGATAGAGGAACCCCGGGGTGCATTTATGTGTCCGTCATCAACACTCACAGTTTTGGCCAATTCTGACCTGTTTCGCGGACTATTACTCACCGTTTTGGGGTCCCGTAGCGATTTCCATAGTTGTTGAACCCCAAGATGTGCTTACGTGTTGGTCAACAACACTTGCAGTTTTGGCCGATTCTGGCCCGTTTCATGGACTATTACTCACCGTTTTCGGGTCCCAAAGTGATTTCCATGGTTGTCAAACTCCAAGGTGCACTTACGTGTCAGTCATCAACAATCACAGTTTGGGTCGATTCTAGCCCGTTTCATGGACTATTACTCTATTTTGGGGTCTCGGAGTCATTTCCACGATTGACGAACCCCGGGGTGCGTTTACGTGTCGGTCATCAACACTCACATACTCGGCCGATTCTAATACGTTCCGTGCACTATTACTCAGTGTTTTGGGGACCCAGAGCGATTTCCACGATTGATGAACCCCTGGGTGCGTTTATGTGTCCGTCGTCAACACTCCCAGTTTTGGCCAATTCTGGCCCATTTCATGGACTATTACTCACCGTTTTGGGGTCCCAAAGCGATTTCCATCATTGTCGAACTCCCAGGTGCGCTTACGTGTCGGTCATCAACAATCACAGGTTGGGCCGATTCTGGCCCGTTTCTTGGACTATTACTCTATTTTGGGGTCTCGGAGTTGTTTCCACTATTGACGAACCCCGGGGTCCGTTTACGCGTCGGTCATCAACACTCACATATTCTGCCGATTCTAGTCCGTTTCGTGCACTATTACTCAGCATTTTGGGGACCCAGAGCGATTTCCACGATTGATGAACTCTAGGGTGCGTTTATGGGACAGTCGTCAACACTCATAGTTTTGTTCAATTCTGACCTGCTTCGTGGACTATTACTAACTGTTTTGGGGTCCCAAAGAGATTTCCATAGTTGTTGAACCCCAAGGTGTGCTTACGCGTTGGTCATCAACACTCGCAGTTTTGGTCGATTCTGGCCCGTTTCATGGACTATAACTCACCGTTTTCGGGTCCCAAAGCGATTTCCATGGTTGTCGAACTCCAAGGTGCGCTTACGTGTCGGTTATCAACAACCATAGTTTGGGCCGATTCTGGCCTGTTTCTTGGACTATTACTCTATTTTGGGGTCTCGGAGTCATTTCTATGATTGACTAACCCCGGGGTGCGTTTACGTGTCGGTCATCAACACTCACATATTCGGCCGATTCAAGTCCGTTCCGTGCACTATTACTCAGCGTTTTGGGGACCCAGAGCGATTTCCACGATTGATGAACCCCGGGGTGCGTTTATGTGTCCGTCATCAACGCTCACAGTTTTGGCCAATTCTGACCTGTTTCGCGGACTATTACTCACCGTTTTGGGGTCCTGTAGCGATTTCCATAGTTGTTGAACCCCAAGATGTGCTTACGTGTTGGTCAACAACACTCGCAGTTTTGGCCGATTCTGGCCCGTTTCATGGACTATAACTCACCGTTTTCGGGTCCCAAAGCGATTTCCATGGTTGTCGAACTCCAAGGTGCGCTTATGTGTCGGTTATCAACAACCATAGTTTGGGCCGATTCTGGCCTGTTTCTTGGACTATTACTCTATTTTGGGGTCTCGGAGTCATTTCTATGATTGACTAACCCCGGGGTGCGTTTATGTGTCGGTCATCAACACTCACATATTCGGCCGATTCAAGTCCGTTCCGTGCACTATTACTCAGCGTTTTGGGGACCCAGAGCGATTTCCACGATTGATGAACCCCGGGGTGCGTTTATGTGTCCGTAATCAACACTCACAGTTTTGGCCAATTCTGACCTGTTTCGCGGACTATTACTCACCGTTTCGGGGTCCCGTAGCGATTTCCATAGTTGTTGAACCCCAAGATGTGCTTACGTGTTGGTCAACAACACTCGCAGTTTTGGCCGATTCTGTTCCGTTTCATGGACTATTACTCACCGTTTTCGGGTCCCAAAGCGATTTCCATGGTTGTCAAACTCCAAGGTGCACTTACGTGTCAGTCATCAACAATCTGTGATTTGGGTCGATTCTGGCCCGTTTCATGGACTATTACTCTATTTTGGGGTCTCGGAGTCATTTCCACGATTGACGAACCCCGGGGTGCGTTTACGTGTCGGTCATCAACACTCACATATTCGACCGATTCTAATACGTTCCGTGCACTATTACGGGGTTCAACAACTATGGAAATCTCTTTGGGACCCCAAAATAGAGTAATAGTCCAAGAAACGGGCCAGAATCGGCCCAACCTGTGATTGTTGATGACCGACACGTAAGCGCACCTTGGAGTTCGACAATGATGGAAATCGCTTTGGGACCCCAAAACGGTGAGTAATAGTCCATGAAATGGGCCAGAATTGGGGACCCAGAGCGATTTCCACGATTGATGAACCCCGGGGTGCGTTTATGTGTCCGTCGTCAACACTCACA
>NW_025228176.1:6810-14948 GCF_018294505.1 Triticum aestivum | reverse complement strand
AGGTGCGCTTACGTGTCGGTCATCAACACTCACATATTCGGCCGATTCAAGTCCGTTCCGTGCACTATTTCTCAGCGTTTTGGGGACCCAGAGCGATTTCCACGATTGATGAACCCCGGGGTGCGTTTATGTGTCCGTAATCAACACTCACAGTTTTGGCCAATTCTGACCTGTTTCGCGGACTATTACTCACCGTTTCGGGGTCCCGTAGCGATTCCCATAGTTGTTCAACCCCAAGATGTGCTTACGTGTTGGTCAACAACACTCGCAGTTTTGGCCGATTCTGTTCCATTTCATGGACTATTACTCACCGTTTTCGGGTCCCAAAGCGATTTCCATGGTTGTCAAACTCCAAGGTGCACTTACGTGTCAGTCATCAACAATCTGTGATTTGGGTCGATTCTGGCCCGTTTCATGCACTATTACTCTATTTTGGGGTCTCGGAGTCATTTCCACGATTGACGAACCCCGGGGTGCGTTTACGTGTCGGTCATCAACACTCACATATTCGGCCGATTCTAATACGTTCCGTGCACTATTACTCAGTGTTTTGGGGACCCAGAGCGATTTCCACGATTGATGAACCGCGGGGTGCGTTTATGTGTCCGTCGTCAACACTCACAGTTTTGGCCAAATTTGACCTGTTTCATGGACTATTACTCACCGTTTTGGGAGCCCCGAAGCGATTTTCATAGTTGTTGAACCCCAAGGTGTGCTTACAAGTTGGTCATCAACACTCCCAGTTTTGGCCGATTCTGGCCCATTTCATGGACTATTACTCACCGTTTTGGGGTCCCAAAGCGATTTCCATCATTGTTGAACTCCAAGGTGCGCTTACGTGTCGGTCATCAACAATCACAATTTGGGCCGATTCTGGCCCGTTTCTTGGACTATTACTCTATTTTGGGGTCTCGGAGTTGTTTCCACTATTGACGAACCCCGGGGTCCGTTTACGCGTCGGTCATCAACACGCACATATTCCGCCGATTCTAGTCCGTTTCGTGCATTATTACTCAGCGTTTTGGGGACCCAGAGCGATTTCCACGATTGATGAACTCTAGGGTGCGTTTATGTGACAGTCGTCAACACTCATAGTTTTGTTCAATTCTGACCTTCTTCGTGGACTATTACTAACCGTTTTGGGGTCCCAAAGAGATTTCCATAGTTGTTGAACCCGAAGGTGTGGTTACGCGTTGGTCATCAACACTCGCAGTTTTGGCCGATTCTGGCCCGTTTCATGGACTATAACTCACCGTTTTGGGGTCCCAAAGCGATTTCCATGGTTGTCGAACTCCAAGGTGCGCTTACGTGTCGGTTATCAACAACCATAGTTTGGGCCGATTCTGGCCTGTTTCTTGGACTATTACTCTATTTTGGGGTCTCGGAGTCATTTCTATGATTGACTAACTGCGGGGTGCATTTACGTGTCGGTCATCAACACTCACATATTCGGCCAATTCAAGTCCGTTCCATGCACTATTACTCAGCGTTTTGGGGACCCGGAGCGATTTCCACGATTGAGGAACCCCGGGGTGCGTTTATGTGTCCGTCATCAACACTCACAGTTTTGGCCAATTCTGACCTGTTTCGTGGACTATTACTCACCGTTTTGGGGTCCCGTAGCGATTTCCATAGTTGTTGAACCCCAAGATGTGCTTACGTGTTGGTCAACAACACTCGCAGTTTTGGCCGATTCTGGCCCGTTTCATGGACTATTACTCACCGTTTTCGGGTCCCAAAGCGATTTCCATGGTTGTCAAACTCCAAGGTGCACTTACGTGTCAGTCATCAACAATCTGTGATTTGGGTCGATTCTGGCCTGTTTCATGGACTATTACTCTATTTTGGGGTCTCGGAGTCATTTCCACGATTGACGAACCCCGGGGTGCGTTTACGTGTCGGTCATCAACACTCACATATTCGGCCGATTCTAATACGTTTCGTGCACTATTACTCAGTGTTTTGGGGACCCAGAGCGATTTCCACGATTGATGAACCGCGGGGTGCGTTTATGTGTCCGTCGTCAACACTCACAGTTTTGGCCAAATCTGACCTGTTTCGTGGACTATTACTCACCGTTTTGGGAGCCCCGAAGCGATTTTCGTAGTTGTTGAACCCCAAGGTGTGCTTACGAGTTGGTCATCAACACTCCCAGTTTTGGCCGATTCTGGCCCATTTCATGGACTATTACTCACCGTTTTTGGGTCCCAAAGCGATTTCCATCATTGTTGAACTCCAAGGTGCGCTTACGTGTCGGTCATCAACAATCACAATTTGGGCCGATTCTGGCCCGTTTCTTGGACTATTACTCTATTTTGGGGTCTCGGAGTTGTTTCCACTATTGACGAACCCCGGGGTCCGTTTACGCGTCGGTCATCAACACGCACATATTCCGCCGATTCTAGTCCGTTTCGTGCATTATTACTCAGCGTTTTGGGGACCCAGAGCGATTTCCACGATTGATGAACTCTAGGGTGCGTTTATGTGACAGTCGTCAACACTCGTAGTTTTGTTCAATTCTGACCTTCTTCGTGGACTATTACTAACCGTTTTGGGGTCCCAAAGAGATTTCCATAGTTGTTGAACCCCAAGGTGTGCTTACGCGTTGGTCATCAACACTCACATATTCGGCCGATTCAAGTCTGTTCCGTGCACTATTACTCAGCGTTTTGGGGACCCAGAGCGATTTCCACGATTGATGAACCCCGGGGTGCGTTTATGTGTCCGTCATAACACTCACAGTTTTGGCCAATTCTGACCTGTTTCGCAGACTATTACTCACCGTTTTGGGTCCCGTAGCGATTTCCATAGTTGTTGAACCCCAAGATGTGCTTACGTGTTGGTCAACAACACTCGCAGTTTTGGCCGATTCTGGCCCGTTTCATGGACTATTACTCACCGTTTTCGGGTCCCAAAGCGATTTCCATGGTTGTCAAACTCCAAGGTGCACTTACGTGTCAGTCATCAACAATCTGTGATTTGGGTCGATTCTGGCCCGTTTCATGGACTATTACTCTATTTTGGGGTCTCGGAGTCATTTCCACGATTGACGAACCCCGGGGTGCGTTTACGTGTCGGTCATCAACACTCACATATTCGGCCGATTCTAATACGTTTCGTGCACTATTACTCAATGTTTTGGGGACCCAGAGCGATTTCCACGATTGATGAACCGCGGGGTGCGTTTATGTGTCCGTCGTCAACACTCACAGTTTTGGCCAAATCTGACCTGTTTCGTGGACTATTACTCACCGTTTTGGGAGCCCCGAAGCGATTTTCGTAGTTGTTGAACCCCAAGGTGTGCTTACGAGTTGGTCATCAACACTCCCAGTTTTGGCCGATTCTGGCCCGTTTCATGGACTATTACTCACCATTTTTGGGTCCCAAAGCGATTTCCATGGTTGTCAACCTCCAAGGTGCACTTACGTGTCGGTCATCAACAGTCACAGTTTGGGCCGATTTTGGCCCGTTTCTTGGACTATTACTCTATTTTGTGGTCTCGGAGTCATTTCCACGATTGACGAACCCCGGGGTGCGTTTACGTGTCGGTCATCAACACTCACATATTCGGCCGATTCTAATACGTTCCGTGCACTATTACTCAGTGTTTTGGGGACCCAGAGCGATTTCCACGATTGATGAACCGCGGGGTGCGTTTATGTGTCCGTCGTCAAAACTCACAGTTTTGGCCAAATCCGACCTGTTTCGTGGACTATTACTCACCGTTTTGGGGGCCCCGAAGCGATTTTCATAGTTGTTGAACCCCAAGGTGTGCTTACGAGTTGGTCATCAACACTCCCAGTTTTGGCCGATTCTGGCCCATTTCATGGACTATTACTCACCGTTTTGGGGTCCCAAAGCAATTTCCATGATTGTCGAACTCCAAGGTGCGCTTACGTGTCGGTCATCAACACTCACAATTTGGGCCGATTCTGGCCCGTTTCTTGGACTATTACTCTATTTTGGGGTCTCGGAGTTGTTTCCACTATTGACGAACCCCGGGGTCCGTTTACGCGTCGGTCATCAACACGCACATATTCTGCCGATTCTAGTCCGTTTCGTGCATTATTACTCAGCGTTTTGGGGACCCAGAGCGATTTCCACGATTGATGAACTCTAGGGTGCGTTTATGTGACAGTCGTCAACACTCATAGTTTTGTTCAATTCTGACCTTCTTCGTGGACTATTACTAACCGTTTTGTGGTCCCAAAGAGATTTCCATAGTTGTTGAACCCCAAGGTGTGCTTACGCGTTGGTCATCAACACTCGCAGTTTTGGCCGATTCTGGCCCATTTCATGGACTATAACTCACCGTTTTGGGGTCCCAAAGCGATTTCCATGGTTGTCGAACTCCAAGGTGCGCTTACGTGTCGGTTATCAACAACCATAGTTTGGGCCGATTCTGGCCCGTTTATTGGACTATTACTCTATTTTGGGGTCTCGGAGTCATTTCTATGATTGACTAACCCCGGGGTGCGTTTACGTGTCGGTCATCAACACTCACATATTCGGCCGATTCAAGTCTGTTCCGTGCACTATTACTCAGCGTTTTGGGGACCCAGAGCGATTTCCACGATTGATGAACCCCGGGGTGCGTTTATGTGTCCGTCATAACACTCACAGTTTTGGCCAATTCTGACCTGTTTCGCAGACTATTACTCACCGTTTTGGGGTCCCGTAGCGATTTCCATAGTTGTTGAACCCCAAGATGTGCTTACGTGTTGGTCAACAACACTCGCAGTTTTGGCCGATTCTGGCCCGTTTCATGGACTATTACTCACCATTTTTGGGTCCCAAAGCGATTTCCATGGTTGTCAACCTCCAAGGTGCACTTACGTGTCGGTCATCAATAGTCACAGTTTGGGCCGATTTTGGCCCGTTTCTTGGACTATTACTCTATTTTGTGGTCTCGGAGTCATTTCCACGATTGACGAACCCCGGGGTGCGTTTACGTGTCGGTCATCAACACTCACATATTCGGCCGATTCTAATACGTTCCGTGCACTATTACTCAGCGTTTTGGGGACCCAGAGCGATTTTCACCATTGATGAACTCTAGGGTGCGTTTATGTGACAGTCGTCAACACTCACAGTTTTGGCCAAATCCGACCTGTTTCGTGGACTATGACTAACCGTTTTGGGGGCCCCGAAGAGATTTCCATAGTTGTTGAACCCCAAGGTGTGCTTACGCGTTGGTCATCAACACTCGCAGTTTTGGCCGATTCTGGCCCGTTTCATGGACTATAACTCACCGTTTTGGGGTCCCAAAGCGATTTCCATGGTTGTCGAACTCCAAGGTGCACTTACGTGTCGGTCATCAACAGTCACAGTTTGGGCCGATTTTGGCCCGTTTCTTGGACTATTACTCTATTTTGGGGTCTCGGAGTCATTTCCACGATTGACGAACCCCGGGGTGCGTTTACGTGTCGGTCATCAACACGCACATATTCGGCCGATTCTAATACGTTCCGTGCACTATTACTCAACGTTTTGGGGACCCAGAGCGATTTCCACGATTGATGAACCCCGGAGTGCGTTTATGTGTCCGTCGTCAACACTCACAGTTTTGGCCAAATCCGACCTGTTTCGTGGACTATTACTCACCGTTTTGGGGGCCCCGAAGCGATTTTCATAGTTGTTGAACCCCAAGGTGTGCTTACGAGTTGGTCATCAACACTCCCAGTTTTGGCCGATTCTGGCCCGTTTCATGGACTATTACTCACCGTTTTTGGGTCCCAAAGCGATTTCCATGGTTGTCAAACTCCAAGGTGCACTTACCTGTCAGTCATCAACAATCACAGTTTGGGTCGATTCTGGCCCGTTTCTTGGACTATTACTCTATTTTGGGGTCTTGGAGTCATTTCCACGATTGACGAACCCCGGGGTGCGTTTACGTGTCGGTCATCAACACTCACATATTTGGCTTATTGTAATACGTTCCGTGCACTATTACTCAGCGTTTTGGGGACCCAGAGCGATTTTCACCATTGATGAACCCCGGGGTTCGTTTATGTGTCCGTCGTCAACACTCACAGTTTTTGCCAAATCCGACCTGTTTCGTGGACTATTACTCACCGTTTTGGGGGCCCCGAAGCGATTTTCATAGTTGTTGAACCCCAAGGTGTGCTTACGAGTTGGTCATCAACACTCCCAGTTTTGGCCGATTCTGGCCCGTTTCATGGACTATTACTCACCGTTTTGGGGTCCCAAAGCGATTTCCATCATTGTCGAACTCCAAGGTGCGCTTACGTGTCGGTCATCAACAATCACAGTTTGGGCCGATTCTGTCCCGTTTCTTGGACTATTACTCTATTTTGGTGTCACGGAGTTGTTTCCAGTATTGACGAACCCCGGGGTGCGTTTACGCGTCGGTCATCAACACTCACATATTCCGCCAATTCTAGTCCGTTTCGTGCACTATTACTCAGCGTTTTGGGGACCCAGGGCGATTTCCACCGTTGATGAACTCTAGGGTGCGTTTATCTGACCGTCGTCAACACTCATAGTTTTGTTCAATTCTGACCTGCTTCATGGACTATTACTAACCGTTTTGGGGTCCCAAAGAGATTTCCATAGTTGTTGAACCCCAAGGTGTGCTTACGCGTTGGTCATCAACACTCACATAGTCGGCCGATTCTGGCCCGTTTCATGGACTATAACTCACCGTTTTGGGGTCCCAAAGCAATTTGCATGGTTGTCGAACTCCAAGGTGCGCTTACGTGTCGGTTATCAACAACCATAGTTTGGGCCGATTCTGGCCTGTTTCTTGGACTATTACTCTATTTTGGGGTCTCGGAGTCATTTCTATGATTGACTAACCCCGGGGTGCGTTTACGTGTCGGTCATCAACACTCACATATTCGGCCGATTCAGGTCCGTTCCGTGCACTATTACTCAGCGTTTTGGGGTCCCGTAGCGATTTCCATAGTTGTTGAACCCCAAGATGTGCTTACGTGTTGGTCAACAACAGTCGCAGTTTTTGCCGATTCTGGCCCGTTTCATGGACTATTACTCACTGTTTTCGGGTCCCAAAGCGATTTCCATGGTTGTCAAACTCCAAGGTGCACTTATGTGTCAGTCATCAACAATCACAGTTTGGGTCGATCCTGGCCCGTTTCTTGGACTATTACTCTATTTTGGTGTCTCGGAGTCATTTCCACGATTGACGAACCCCGGGGTGCGTTTACGTGTCGGTCATCAACACTCACATATTTTGGAGTCTCGGAGTCATTTCCACGATTGACGAACCCCGGGGTGCGTTTACGTGTCGGTCATCAACACTCACATATTCGGCTGATTCCAATACGTTCCGTGCACTATTACTCAGCGTTTTGGGGACCCAGAGCGATTTCCAGGATTGATGAACCCCGGGGTGCGTTTATGTGTCCGTCGTCAACCCTCACAGTTTTGGCCAAATCTGACCTGTTTCGTGGACTATTACTCACCATTTTGGGGGCCCCGAAGCAATTTTCATAGTTGTTGAACCCCAAGGTGTGCTTACGAGTTGGTCATCAACACTCCCAGTTTTGGCCGATTCTGGCCCGTTTCATGGACTATTACTCACTGTTTTGGGGTCCCAAAGCGATTTCCATCATTGTCGAACTCCAAGGTGCGCTTACGTGTCGGTCATCAACAATCACAATTTGGGCCGATTCTGGCCCATTTCTTGGACTATTACTCTATTTTGGGGTCACGGAGTTGTTTCCAGTATTAACGAACCCCGGGGTGCGTTTACGCGTCGGTCATCAACACTCACATATTCCGCCGATTCTAGTCTGTTTCGTGCACTATTACTCAGCGTTTTGGGGACCCAGGGCGATTTCCACCGTTGATGAACTCTAGGGTGCGTTTATGTGACCGTCGTCAACACTCATAGTTTTGTTCAATTCTGACCTGCTTCATGGACTATTACTAACCGTTTTGGGGTCCCAAAGAGATTTCCATAGTTGTTGAACCCCAAGGTGTGCTTACGCGTTGGTCATCAACACTCGCAGTTTTGGCCGATTCTGGCCCGTTTCATGGACTATAACTCACCGTTTAGGGGTCCCAAAGCAATTTGCATGGTTGTCGAACTCCAAGGTGCGCTTACGTGTCGGTTATCAACAACCATAGTTTGGGCCGATTCTGGCCTGTTTCTT
>NW_025228176.1:4993-5897 GCF_018294505.1 Triticum aestivum | reverse complement strand
GACTATTACTCTATTTTGGGGTCTCGGAGTCATTTCTATGATTGACTAACCCCGGGGTGCGTTTACGTGTCGGTCATCAACACTCACATATTCGGCCGATTCTGGCCCGTTTCATGGACTATTACTCACCGTTTTGGGGTCCCAAAGCGATTTCCATCATTGTCGAACTCCAAGGTGCGCTTACGTGTCGGTCATCAACAATCACAGTTTGGGCCGATTCTGTCCCGTTTCTTGGACTATTACTCTATTTTGGTGTCACGGAGTTGTTTCCAGTATTGACGAACCCCGGGGTGCGTTTACGCGTTGGTCATCAACACTCACATATTCCGCCAATTCTAGTCCGTTTCGTGCACTATTACTCAGCGTTTTGGGGACCCAGGGCGATTTCCACCGTTGATGAACTCTAGGGTGCGTTTATCTGACCGTCGTCAACACTCATAGTTTTGTTCAATTCTGACCTGCTTCATGGACTATTACTAACCGTTTTGGGGTCCCAAAGAGATTTCCATAGTTGTTGAAACCCAAGGTGTGCTTACGCGTTGGTCATCAACACTCGCAGTTTTGGCCGATTCTGGCCCGTTTCATGGACTATAACTCACCGTTTTGGGGTCCCAAAGCAATTTGCATGGTTGTCGAACTCCAAGGTGCGCTTACGTGTCGGTTATCAACAACCATAGTTTGGGCCGATTCTGGCCTGTTTCTTGGACTATTACTCTATTTTGGGGTCTCGGAGTCATTTCTATGATTGACTAACCCCGGGGTGCGTTTACGTGTCGGTCATCAACACTCACATATTCGGCCGATTCAGGTCCGTTCCGTGCACTATTACTCAGCGTTTTGGGGTCCCGTAGCGATTTCCATAGTTGTTGAACCCCAAGATGTGCTTACGTGTTGGTCAACAACA
>NW_025228176.1:0-1188 GCF_018294505.1 Triticum aestivum | reverse complement strand
CTCACATATTCGGCCGATTCAGGTCCGTTCCGTGCACTATTACTCAGCGTTTTGGGGTCCCGTAGCGATTTCTATAGTTGTTGAACCCCAAGATGTGCTTACGTGTTGGTCAACAACACTCGCAGTTTTTGCCGATTCTGGCCCGTTTCATGGACTATTACTCACTGTTTTCGGGTCCCAAAGCGATTTCCATGGTTGTCAAACTCCAAGGTGCACTTATGTGTCAGTCATCAACAATCACAGTTTGGGTCGATCCTGGCCCGTTTCTTGGACTATTACTCTATTTTGGTGTCTCGGAGTCATTTCCACGATTGACGAACCCCGGGGTGCGTTTACGTGTCGGTCATCAACACTCACATATTTTGGAGTCTCGGAGTCATTTTCATGATTGACGAACCCCGGGGTGCGTTTACGTGTCGGTCATCAACACTCACATATTTGGCTGATTCCAATACGTTCCGTGCACTATTACTCAGCGTTTTGGGGACCCAGAGCGATTTCCACGATTGATGAACCCCGGGGTGCGTTTATGTGTCCATCGTCAACACTCACAGTTTTGGCCAAATCTGACCTGTTTCGTGGACTATTACTCACCATTTTGGGGGCCCCGAAGCAATTTTCATAGTTGTTGAACCCCAAGGTGTGCTTACGAGTTGGTCATCAACACTCCCAGTTTTGGCCGATTCTGGCCCGTTTCATGGACTATTACTCACTGTTTTGGGGTCCCAAAGCGATTTCCATCATTGTCGAACTCCAAGGTGCGCTTACGTGTCGGTCATCAACAATCACAATTTGGGCCGATTCTGGCCCGTTTCTTGGACTATTACTCTATTTTGGGGTCACGGAGTTGTTTCCAGTATTAACGAACCCCGGGGTGCGTTTACGCGTCGGTCATCAACACTCACATATTCCGCCGATTCTAGTCTGTTTCGTGCACTATTACTCAGCGTTTTGGGGACCCAGGGCGATTTCCACCGTTGATGAACTCTAGGGTGCGTTTATGTGACCGTCGTCAACACTCATAGTTTTGTTCAATTCTGACCTGCTTCATGGACTATTACTAACCGTTTTGGGGTCCCAAAGAGATTTCCATAGTTGTTGAACCCCAAGGTGTGCTTACGCGTTGGTCATCAACACTCGCAGTTTTGGCCGATTCTGGCCCGTTTCATGGACTATAACTCACCGTTT
>NW_025228175.1:100914-135416 GCF_018294505.1 Triticum aestivum | reverse complement strand
GGCACTAGAATAATAGGAACAGCACAAGGACTAAGGGATTCGCGTATATAACCTTTGTCGAGAAGCTCTTGTACTTGACGCATAATCTCCTTCGTCTCCTCTGGATTGGTACGGTATGGTGCACGGTTTGGCAGTGAAGCACCGGGAATTAAGTCAATCTGATGCTCAATCCCTCGAATAGGCGGTAATCCCGGTGGCACGTCTTGTGGAAAGACGTCGGCGAACTCCTGCAAAATGTTAGTGACAGCAGGAGGCAAAGAGGAAGACACGTCCTCGAATGAAAATAATGACTCTTTGCACACAAAAGCATAGCAAACAGATTTGCTGAAATCTAGCTCATCAATATCAGATTTGGTGGCAAATAAACATGCACTTTTCAATTTAATTTCAGAAGCAACACTAGTTGGTTTATTATTAGGTTTCATTTGTTGCTCAAATTCTTTTGCCACAATCTGATTTTCACTCTTATTCTTCTCCTGTTTTGCTTTATTAGCTCTATTAATATCATCTTTCAAAATGGAATCAGGAGTCATAGGAAGCAAAGTAATATTTTTATCCTTATGAACAAGAGTATAGTGATTGTTTCTACCATGGTGTACAGAATTTTTATCAAATTGCCATGGTCTACCAAGTAATAAGGAACATGCTTGCATAGGTACCACATCACAATCAACATAATCAGCATATGTAGAGATACTAAAATGCACATGAACAGTACGTGTTACCTTAACCTTGCCGCTGTTGTTGAACCATTGGATGTAGTAAGGATGTGGATGTGGTCTTGTGGTGAGAGAAAGCTTCTCCACCATCTCCATGCTAGCCAAGTTGTTGCAACTACCTCCGTCTATGATGACGTGCACAGAACGTTCCTTCACAACTCCCTTGGTATGGAACAAATTGTGCCTCTGATTTTGTTCAGCTTGTGTGACCTGCACACTCAAAACACGTTGAGCAACTAAACATTCATACCTGTCAGCGTCTTCAGGAGCCATGTATTGCGTCTCATGATCAGAATCATCTCCACCATGTTCTTCACGTGTAATAAGAGCCAAAGTCTCCTCATCATAGTCACTAGCGGACTCATATCCACCATCCGCAGTAGCAATCATCACACGCGGAGATTTGCATTCTCTCGCATAATGACCTCCTCCCTTACAACGACGACAAATAATATCACTTGTGTGCCCTGTTGATGCCATGGAAGAAGAACTCTGTGCAGGCCCGGCAGGTGCGCTCTTGGCAGATAATGGTGGTTGTGCCTGTTTTCTTGTATCACGACTGGAGGAGGCACCTGATTGAGGTGCTGGTGCAATTGAAGTAGAAGATGCACGCGGTGTCCATGATGAAGGTCGGCCTGCAGAAAAGTTAGTTCGCGCCAATGCTTGTCGATCCTGCACTTCACGTTCAGCTTTACAAGCAAGATGGAATAAACGAGTGATATTAGTATACTCCTTATAGTCTAGAATGGTCTGAATCTCTCTATTTAATCCACCCAGAAAACGTGCAAGCATAGCTTCATTCTCCTCAACAATACCACATCTAATCATGCCAGTTTGTAATTCCTGATAATATTCTTCTACAGAATTTTTCCCTTGTCTTAAACGCTGCAATTTTTGAAGCAACTCACGTTGATAATATGGTGGAACCCAACGCGTACGCATAGCAGTTTTCAAGGCAGCCCAAGTAGTTGGAATAGGATATAATCTACAATGTTCAGACCACCATACACATGCAAAACTAGTGAAAGTACAAACAGCAGCAGCAACCCGTCTCTCCTCAGGATATTGTAAACATGTAAATCGTTGTTCAGTTTCTAACTCCCAAGTAAGATATATATCAGGAACATATCTACCCTCAAATGGTGGAATATTCAATTTCAGTTTAGGAATATGGACATCATCTCGTACCTGAGGTGGTGGTGCAGACCTACCATTACGAATATATACCTGAGGTCGACCTGCTGGTGGTGGTGCTGGTGGCTGCACGTAGTTGGGATTTTGATCAACCTCATCCTCATAATCGCCCGCATACTAATCATCCTCCGCATCAACAGCAGGAGCCACAGAAGTATCAATAGCAGCACCAACAGTTTGGCCAAACGCAAGAGGGACACGGCTCGCTCGGCGGAGGTCTGTTTCGCGACGTGGAGGTAGTCGTTGTTGTTGTTGTTGTTGGAGAGGTGCGTTAGGTGCAGCGGGTGGTGGTGGTGGAAGACGCGCGAGCAATTCATTAAACTTGTTATCGAGCTTTGTTTCGAACGTCTTCTCCATGCCATCTATCTTCTCCATGGCCTCTTCAAATCTCTTTAACACATCTTGCACCTGTCCACTCATCATTTGCTGAAATTTATCATGTAGCTGTTTGTTCGTCAGGTTCTCCCAATCAGTCTCATCGGCTTGTGATCCTACCATGGTTAGCAGAAAATAGAAACACACAAGAATATGATCCTACAGACTACTAACAAGTGGTGGTGGTGTATAACAAACCCGTCAAGCAAACCTCAAATTCTTACCAGTTCTTACCCAGCAGCAGGTGGTGATCGGCAACCGTTGTAGTCAAAACTCTCAAAGCTTGGATAGAGCGATTACCAGGAACAGTCAAACGCACGACGTAGATGTATGTGGTGCTGGGAAGGCTTATAATATGGTAGCAAAAAGGGTCAGCAATAATCAATTCAGAGATGCAAAGTTGAATAAACGCTCAACGACGGTACTGTGCTGGTCCTAGGCTAGACCGTGCTAGAGACGCGAGCCTAGAACACTAACAAAATCACGGCGCTGCACGTAAACAAGGGAAAAGCACACTCTAGAATTTTTTTTGCTCTTTTTTTTGCTCTTTTTTTTTGCGCTGCTCTTTTTTT
Organism: Triticum aestivum; assembly: GCF_018294505.1. Lineage (NCBI taxonomy): Eukaryota > Viridiplantae > Streptophyta > Magnoliopsida > Poales > Poaceae > Triticum > Triticum aestivum. The sequence continues at coordinate 132,556 of NW_025228175.1, read as the reverse complement.
TTTGCGCTGCTCTTTTTTTTTGCGAAAAATCTCTATAATGGCGAGTGTCTCAAAACTCTTCCCAGGTCAAACTGACAGGATGGGCACGAAATTTTTTCGACCAATTTTTTTTTCGACTGCCTGGACCCAAAAACTGGAAACGGGTCAAAAAAAACTTTCTATAACGGCGACTGTCTCAATACGCTTAGAAACACCTAAAATTAGGATAGCCAGAAATTTTTTTGTCAAGTGCGTTTTCCGAAAATTTTGGGCCTAAACGGAGGGTGGTTTCCGGACTCTTTTTTTTTCCGAAACCTACTCCAGGAAGGAAACACGAATCGGAATCTAGATGGATCTCGAAAACAAACCTAATATGACAAGAACTCGGATTGGTGGTGGATATATGGTGGTAGATGGCAGCGGTGGTAGTATATGACAGCGGTGGTGGTATATGGATACGGATTCGAAGCGGTGGCGGATAAGCGGTGGTGGTAGATGGCAGGGGCGATGATGATGGTGCGGCGGCGGCGTGACAACTTACGACCAGAACTCGAAACTCTAAAAGACTAGACTCTAAGACCAACAACTAGACACGACGATGCAACCGCAAATTCAACAAAGCAAAACCCTAAAAAGATTATGCAAAGGCTCAGATTGGTTCGGATATGATGAACTAACCCTAATTTTTTTGTGTGTGGCTTTTTCGTGGACTGTAGGTATGAAGAACAGACTCGATCTAAACTACGAAAAACTGTAAAATCTCACCGAGCAACCTGGAAATTTGATACCACTTGATAGAGGCAAAGGTGTCCCGTCTTTCGATGAGATGATGGATATCGCTTTGGTGGAAGTCGACTTTGACGATCCGACTACGAACGTGCGAGGACGTCGTGCCTTAGCAATCGCTAAACCAACTCCGAGAGGTTATTGACCACGCTGGAGCACGATCAACCTGACCACGAGGGTCTGTTTCCTGCGAGCAAACGAAGAACAAGCAAGAAACTAAGATTGCAATCTGGATATTGCGAATATAAGATGAAACTTTATTGATCAAGGTGGGGTTCCGTGACGCCTTTGTCTGGTCGTTGAACACAAACGAAGTACGCGAAGTTGCAGCTATGGCGAACTTTTAATCTAAACAAAACCCAAAGTCTAAACGATGCCCTAAGGGCTGTATATATGGAGGAAGAGGGGGGAATTTCGTGGCCCTTGGTGGAGGGGTCCGAAATCAACCCTATCTCTTGTTTCCCCACACATACGGATTCTAAAAATAGCCTATACTTATGTATTTCGAAATTACATGGGCCTGGCCCAATAATAAGGTGACGCAGCACCTATAATAACCTCGGGACGAAATTTATGAAGTGGCATCTTGTATATTTCATCCAAGGCTTCATGCGCCCATTATGGTGGCTTCAAAGTCCTGAAATCATCACTTGTAACTCCGTTCTTGTTCCCCTTGCGCATGCCATCATCTCCATGCTTGTTCTTGCTCCAATGTTCATCCTTCTCCAAGCTAGGCCCTTTATTTGTAAGCAAAACAAATGTATCCAATTTAGGCAGCATCATATTCTCATGAACATTAGAATCATTACCAAGAAACGAAAGTACCTGGTAATTTAGTTGGCGTGCGCGAGCTCTAGTAATTGGTCCAGTATGTATAGCAGCAGGGCCTGTGGGTCTAACAATTGTATTGATGTCCTCATCAACGTCCTCGCACGTTCGTAGTCGGATCATCAATGTCGACTTCCACCAAAGCGATATCCATCATCTCATCGAAAGACGGGACACCTTTGCCTCTATCAAGTGGTATCAGATTTCCAGGTTGCTCGGTGAGATTTTACAGTTTTTTGTAGTTTAGATCGAGTCTGTTCTTCATACCTACAGTCCACGAAAAAGCCACAAAAAAATTTTAGGGTTAGTTCATCATATCCGAACCAATCTGAGCCTTTGCATAATCTTTTTAGGGTTTTGCTTTGTTGAATTTGCGGTTGCATCGTCGTGTCTAGTTGCTGGTCTTAGAGTCTAGTCTTTTAGAGTTTCGAGTTCTGGTCATAAGTTGTCACGCCGCTGCCGCACCATCATCATCGCCCCTGCCATCTACCACCACCGCTTATCCGCCACCGCTTCGAATCCGTATCCATATACCACCACAGCTGTCATATAACACCACCGCTGCCATCTACCACCATATATCCACCACCAATCCGAGTTCTTGTCATATTAGGTTTGTTTTCGAGATCCATCTAGATTCCAATTCGTGTTTCCTTGCCGGAGTAGGTTTCGGAAAAAAAAAGAGTCCGGAAACCACCCTCCGTTTAGGCCCAAAATTTTTCGAAAACGCATTTTTCGAAAAAAATTCTGGCTATCCTATTTTTAGGTGTTTCTGACTGGTTTGAGACAGGTGCCATTATAGAAAGTTTTTTTTGACCCATTTCCAGTTTTTGGGTCCGGGCAGTCGAAAAAAAAAATTTTGGTCGAAAAAATTTCGTGCCCATCCTGTTAGTTTGACCTAGGAAGAGTTTTGAGACACTCGCCATTATAGTGATTTTTCGCAAAAAAAAACAGTGCAAAAAAAATAGCGCAAAAAAAAGCGAAAAAAAATCCAGAGTGTGCTTTTCCCTTGTTTACGTGCCGCGCCGTGATTTTGTTGGTGTCTAGGCTCGCGTCTCTAGCACAGTCTAGCCTAGGACCAGCACAGTACCGTCGTTGAGCGTTTATTCAACTTTGCATCTCTAAATTGATTATTGCTGACCCTTTTTGCTACCATATTATAAGCCTTCCCAGCTCCACATACATCTACGTCTTGCGTTTGACTCTCCCTGGTAATCGCTCTATCCAAGCTTTGAGAGTTTTTGACTACAACGGTTGCCGATCACCGCCTGCTGCTGGGTAAGAACTGGTAAGAATTTGAGATTTGCTTGACGGATTTGTGACACCCACCACCACCTCTTGTTAGTAGTCTGTAGGATCATATTCTTGTGTGTTTCTATTGCTGCTAATCATGCCAGGATCACAAGCCGACGAGACTGACTGGGAGAACATGACGAATAAGGATTTGCATGATAAATTTCAGCAAATGATGAGTGGACAAGTGCAAGATGTGCTAAACAGATTTGAAGAGGCCATGGAGAAGATAGATGGCATGGAGAAGACGTTCGAAACAAAGCTCGATAACAAGTTTAATGAATTGCTCGCGCGTCTTCCACCACCACCACCCGCTGCACCTAACGCACCTCTCCAACAACAACAACAACGACTACCTCCACGTCGCGAAACAGACCTCCGCCGAGCGAGCCGTGTTCCTCTTGCGTTTGGCCAAACTGTTGGTGCTGCTGTTGATACTTCTGTGGCTCATGCTACTGATGCGGAGGAGGATGATTATGTGGGAGATTATGAGGATGAGGTTGATCAAAATCCGAACTATGTGCAGCCACCAGCACCACCACCAGCAGGTCGACCTCAGGTATATATTCGTAATGGTAGGCCTGCACCACCACCTCAGGTACGAGATGATGTCCATATTCCTAAACTGAAATTGAATATTCCACCATTTGAGGGTAGATATGTTCCTGATATATATCTTGCTTGGGAGTTAGAAACTGAACAACGTTTTACATGTTTACAATATCCCGAGGAGAGACGGGTTGTTGCTGCTGTTTGTGCTTTCACTAGTTTTGCATGTGTCTGGTGGTCTGAACATTGTAGATTATATCCTATTCCAACTACTTGGGCTGCTTTGAAAACTGCTATGCGTACGCGTTGGGTTCCACCATATTATCAACGTGAATTGCTTCAAAAATTACAGCGTTTAAGACAAGGAAAAAATTATGTAGAAGAATATTATCAGGAATTACAAACTGGCATGATTCGATGTGGTATTGTTGAGGAGAATGAAGCTATGCTTGCACATTTTCTGGGTGGATTAAATAGAGAGATTTCGACCATTCTAGACTATAAGGAGTATACTAATATCACTCGTTTATTCCATCTTGCTTGTAAAGGTGAACGTGAAGTGCAGGATCGACAAGCATTGGCGCGAACTAACTTTTCTGCAGGCCGACCTTCATCATGGACACCGCGTGCATCTTCTACTTCAACTGCACCAGCACCTCAATCAGGTGCCTCCTACAGCCGTGATACAAGAAAACAGGAACAACCACCATTATTTGCCAAGAGCGCACCTGCCGGGCCTGCACAGAGTTCTTCTTCCAGGGCATCAACAGGGCAAACAAGTGATATTATTTGTCGTCGTTGTAAGGGAGGAGGTCATTATGCGAGAGAATGCAAATCTCCGCGTGTGATGATTGCTACCGAGGGTGGTGGATATGAGTCCGCTAGTGACTATGATGAGGAGACTTTGGCTCTTATTACACGTGAAGAACATGGTGGAGATGATTCTGATCATGAGACGCAATACATGGCTCCTGAAGACGCTGACAGGTATGAATGTTTAGTTGCTCAACGTGTTTTGAGTGTGCAGGTCACACAAGCTGAGCAAAATCAGAGGCACAATTTGTTCCATACCAAGGGAGTTGTGAAGGAACGTTCTGTGCGCGTCATAATAGACGGAGGGAGCTGCAACAACTTGGCTAGCATGGAGATGGTGGAGAAGCTTTCTCTCACCACAAGACCACATCCACATCCTTACTACATCCAATGGTTCAACAACAGCGGCAAGGTTAAGGTAACACGTACTGTTCGTGTGCATTTTAGTATCTCTACATATGTTGATTATGTTGATTGTGATGTGGTACCTATGCAAGCATGTTCCTTATTACTTGGTAGACCATGGCAATTTGATAAAAATTCTGTACACCATGGTAGAAACAATCACTATACTCTTGTTCATAAGGATAAAAATATTACTTTGCTTCCTATGACTCCTGATTCCATTTTGAAAGATGATATGCTTGATGAATTGAGTGGCTCTACAATATTCTCCAAAGTTGATTTGCGTAGTGGCTACCATCAAATTCGTATGAAATTGGGAGATGAATGGAAAACAGCATTTAAAACTAAGTTTGGATTATATGAGTGGTTAGTCATGCCTTTTGGGTTAACTAATGCACCTAGTACTTTCATGAGATTAATGAACGAAGTTTTACGTGCTTTCATTGTACGATTTGTGGTAGTTTACTTTGATGACATATTGATTTATAGCAGATCTTTGGAAGAACATTTGGAACATTTACGTGCTGTTTTTATTGCTCTACGTGATGCACGTTTGTTTGGTAACCTTGGGAAGTGCACCTTTTGCACCGACCGAGTATCTTTTCTTGGCTATGTTGTTACTCCACAGGGAATTGAAGTTGATAAAGCCAAGATTGAAGCTATTGAGAGTTGGCCGCAGCCCAAAACGGTCACACAAGTGAGGAGTTTTCTTGGCCTCGCTGGATTCTATAGGCATTTTGTGAGAGATTTCAGCACCATTGCTGCACCTCTCAATGAGCTTACAAAGAAAGATGTGCCTTTTCTTTGGGGTACCGCACATGAAGAAGCCTTCACGGTATTGAAAGATAAGTTGACACATGCTCCTTTACTCCAACTTCCTGATTTTAATAAGACTTTTGAGCTTGAATGTGATGCTAGTGGAATTGGATTAGGAGGTGTGTTGTTACAAGATGGCAAACCTGTTGCATACTTTTCTGAAAAATTGAGTGGGCCTAGTCTGAATTATTCTACTTATGATAAAGAATTATATGCTCTTGTTCGGACTTTAGAAACATGGCAACATTATTTATGGCCCAAAGAATTTGTTATACATTCTGATCATGAATCTTTGAAACATATTAAAAGTCAAGCTAAACTGAATCGTAGACATGCTAAATGGGTTGAATTCATTGAGACTTTCCCTTATGTCATTAAACACAAGAAGGGAAAAGAAAATGTTATTGCTGATGCATTGTCTCGTCGCTATACTATGCTTTCACAACTTGACTTCAAAAAAATTTGTTTGGAGACCATCAAAGATCAATATGTGCATGATGCTGATTTTAAAGATGTAATGCAGAATTGTAAAGAAGGAAGAATGTGGAACAAGTTTGTCGTTAACGATGGATTTGTGTTTCGTGCTAACAAGCTATGCATTCCAGCTAGCTCCGTTCGTCTTTTGTTGTTGCAGGAGGCGCATGGAGGAGGATTAATGGGACACTTTGGCGTGAAGAAGACGGAGGACGTACTTGCTACACATTTCTTTTGGTCAAAGATGAGACGGGATGTTGAGCGTTTTATTGCTCGCTGCACTACATGTCAAAAAGCTAAGTCACGACTCAATCCTCATGGTTTATATATGATAGAGGCGGACGTGTCCCGTCTTTCGATGAGATGATGGATATCGCTTTGGTGGAAGTCGACTTTGTCGATCCGACTACGAACGTGCGAGGACGTCGCGCCTTAGCAATCGATAAACCAACTCCGAGAGGTTATTGACCATGCCGGAGCACGATCAACCTGACCACGAGGGTCTATTTCCTGCGAGCAAACGAAGAACAAGCAAGAAACTAAGATTGCAATCTAGATATTGCGAATATAAGATGAAAGCTTTATTGATCAAGGTGGGGTTCTGTGACGCCTTTGTCTGGTCGTTGAACACAAACGAAGTATGCGAAGTTGCAGCTATGGCGAACTTTTAATCTAAACAAAACCCAAAGTCTAAACGATGCCCTAAGGGCTGTATATATGGAGGAAGAGGGGGGAATTTCGTGGCCCTTGGTGGAGGGGTCCGAAATCAACCCTATCTCTTGCTTCCCCGCACAGACGGACTCTAAAAATAGCCTATACTTATGTATTTCGAAATTACATGGGCCTGGCCCAATAATAAGGTGACGCAGCACCTAAAATAGCCTCGGGACGAAATTTATGAACTGGCATCTTGTATATTTCGTCCAAGGCTTCATGCACCCATTATGGTGGCTTCAAAGTCCTGAAATCATCACTTGTAACTCCGTTCTTGTTCCCCTTGCGCATGCCATCATCTCCATGCTTGTTCTTGCTCCAATATTCATCCTTCTCCAAGCTAGGCCCTTCATTTGTAAGCAAAACAAATGTATCCAATTTAGGCAGCATCATATTCTCATGAACATTAGAATCATTACCAAGAAACGAAAGTACCTGGTAATTTAGTTGGCGTGCACGAGCTCTAGTAATTGGTCCAGTATGTATAGCAGCAGGGGCTGTGGGTGTAACAATTGTATTGATGTCCTCATCATCCTCCCCTTCTTGAAATGAAGTCGTCCTCGACGGAAGTTCATCTTCCTCACCCAAATAAGGCTTCAAATCTGCAATGTTAAAAGTGGGACTAACCCCAAAATCTGCAGGCAGCTCAAGTTTATATGCATTATCAATTATTTTCTCTAACACCTTAAAGGGACCATCAGCACGTGGCATTAACTTTGATTTGCGCAAATCAAGAAATCTATCCTTACGCAAATGTAACCAAACAAGATCTCCAGGTGCAAACACAACATGTTTTCTACCCTTATCTCCAGCAAGTTTATATTTAGCATTCATGCGCTCAATGTTTTCCTTAGTTAACTCATGCATTTTTAAAATCAATTCAGCACGTTGTTTAGCATCAAAATTAACCTTCTCCAAAGATGGAAGAGGCAACAAATCAATAGGTGCACGAGGTAGGAAACCATACACAACTTCAAAAGGGCACATCTTAGTAGTAGAATGCATTGAACGATTATAAGCAAATTCAATATGAGGCAAGCATTCCTCCCACATTTTCTTATTATTCTTCAAAACAGCCCTAAGCATAGTAGACAACGTTCTATTGACTACTTCAGTTTGTCCATCAGTTTGGGGGTGACAAGTAGTACTAAAAAGCAGTTTAGTCCCCAACTTAGCCCATAAACATCTCCAAAAGTGGCTAAGAAATTTAGTATCACGATCTGAAACAATAGTATTTGGCACACCATGCAAGCGAATAATTTCACGAAAGAACAAATCAGCAACATTAACAGCATCATCGCTTTTATGACATGGTATAAAGTGTGCCATTTTCGAGAATCTATCCACGACAACAAATATACTATCCCTCCCCTTCTTTGTTCGAGGTAAACCTAAAACAAAGTCCATAGATATATCCTCCCAAGGAACACTAGGTACAGGCAAAGGCATATATAAACCATGAGGATTGAGGCGTGACTTAGCTTTTTGACATGTAGTGCAGCGAGCAATAAAACGCTCAACATCCCGTCTCATCTTTGGCCAAAAGAAATGTGTAGCAAGTACGTCCTCCGTCTTCTTCACGCCAAAGTGTCCCATTAATCCTCCTCCATGCGCCTCCTGCAACAACAAAAGACGAACGGAGCTAGCTGGAATGCATAGCTTGTTAGCACGAAACACAAATCCATCGTTAACAACAAACTTGTTCCACATTCTTCCTTCTTTACAATTATGCATTACATCTTTAAAATCAGCATCATGCACATATTGATCTTTGATGGTCTCCAAACCAAATATTTTGAAATCAAGTTGTGAAAGCATAGTATAGCGACGAGACAAAGCATCAGCAATAACATTTTCTTTTCCCTTCTTGTGTTTAATGACATAAGGGAAAGTCTCAATGAATTCAACCCATTTAGCATGTCTACGATTCAGTTTAGCTTGACTTTTAATATGTTTCAATGATTCATGATCAGAATGTATAACAAATTCTTTGGGCCATAAATAATGTTGCCATGTTTCTAAAGTCCGAACAAGAGCATATAATTCTTTATCATAAGTAGAATAATTCAGACTAGGCCCACTCAATTTTTCAGAAAAGTATGCAACAAGTTTGCCATCTTGTAATAACACACCTCCTAATCCAATTCCACTAGCATCACATTCAAGCTCAAAAGTCTTATTAAAATCAGGAAGTTGGAGTAAAGGAGCATGTGTCAACTTATCTTTCAATACCGTGAAGGCTTCTTCCTATGCGGTACCCTAAAGAAAAGGCACATCTTTCTTTGTAAGCTCATTGAGAGGTGCAGCAATGGTGCTGAAATCTCTCACAAAACGCCTATAGAATCCAGCGAGGCCAAGAAAACTCCTCACTAGTGTGACCGTTTTGGGCTGCGGCCAACTCTCAATAGCTTCAATCTTGGCTTTATCAACTTCAATTCCCTGTGGAGTAACAACATAGCCAAGAAAAGATACTCGGTCGGTGCAAAAGGTGCACTTCCCAAGGTTCCTCCAAAGATCTGCTATAAATCAATATGTCATCAAAGTAAACTACCACAAATCGTCCAATGAAAGCACGTAAAACTTCGTTCATTAATCTCATGAAAGTACTAGGTGCATTAGTTAACCCAAAAGGCATGACTAACCACTCATATAATCCAAACTTAGTTTTAAATGCTGTTTTCCATTCATCTCCCAATTTCATACGAATTTGATGGTAGCCACTACGCAAATCAACTTTGGAGAATATTGTAGAGCCACTCAATTCATCAAGCATATCATCTAGCCTAGGAATAGGATGACGATAACGAATAGTAATATTATTAATGCCTCTACAATCAACACACATACGTGATGTACCATCCTTTTTCGGCACTAGAATAATAGGAACAGCACAAGGACTAAGGGATTCGCGTATATAACCTTTGTCGAGAAGCTCTTGTACTTGGCGCATAATCTCCTTCGTCTCCTCTGGATTGGTACGGTATGGTGCACGGTTTGGCAGTGAAGCACCGGGAATTAAGTCAATCTGATGCTCAATCCCTCGAATAGGCGGTAATCCTGGTGGCACGTCTTGTGGAAAAATGTCAGCGAACTCCTGCAAAATGTTAGTGACAGCAGGAGGCAAAGAGGAAGGCACGTCCTCGAATGAAAATAATGCCTCTTTGCACACAAAAGCATAGCAAACAGATTTGCTGAAATCTAGCTCATCAATATCAGATTTGGTGGCAAATAAACATGCACTTTTTAATTTAATTTCAGAAGCAACACTAGATGGTTTATTATTAGGCTTCATTTGTTGCTCAAATTCTTTTGCCACAATCTGATTTTCACTCTTATTCTTCTCCTGTTGTGCTTTATTAGCTCTATTAATATCATCTTTCAAAATGGAATCAGGAGTCATAGGAAGCAAAGTAATATTTTTATCCTTATGAACAAGAGTATAGTGATTGTTTCTACCATGGTGTACAGAATTTTTATCAAATTGCCATGGTCTACCAAGTAATAAGGAACATGCTTGCATAGGTACCACATCACAATCAACATAATCAGCATATGTAGAGATACTAAAATGCACACGAACAGTACGTGTTACCTTAACCTTGCCGCTGTTGTTGAACCATTGGATGTAGTAAGGATGTGGATGTGGTCTTGTGGTGAGAGAAAGCTTCTCCACCATCTCCATGCTAGCCAAGTTGTTGCAACTACCTCCGTCTATGATGACGCGCACAGAACGTTCCTTCATGATAGAGGCAAAGGTGTCCCGTCTTTCGATGAGATGATGGATATCGCTTTGGTGGAAGTCGACTTTGACGATCCGACTACGAACGTGCGACGACGTCGCGCCTTAGCAATCGCTAAACCAACTCCGAGAGGTTATTGACCACGCCGGAGCACGATCAACCTGACCACGAGGGTCTGTTTCCTGCGAGCAAACAAAGAACAAGCAAGAAACTAAGATTGCAATCTGGATATTGCGAATATAAGATGAAAGCTTTATTGATCAAGGTGGGGTTCTGTGACGCCTTTGTCTGGTCGTTGAACACAAACGAAGTACGCGAAGTTGCAGCTATGGCGAACTTTTAATCTAAACAAAACCCAAAGTCTAAACGATGCCCTAAGGGCTGTATATATGGAGGAAGAGGGGGGAATTTCGTGGCCCTTGGTGGAGGGGTCCGAAATCAACCCTATCTCTTGTTTCCCCACACATACGGACTCTAAAAATAGCCTATACTTATGTATTTCGAAATTACATGGGCCTGGCCCAATAATAAGGTGACGCAGCACCTAAAATAGCCTCGTGACGAAATTTATGAAGTGGCATCTTGTATATTTCGTCCAAGGCTTCATGCACCCATTATGGTGGCTTCAAAGTCCTGAAATCATCACTTGTAACTCTGTTCTTGTTCCCCTTGCGCATGCCATCATCTCCATGCTTGTTCTTGCTCCAATGTTCATCCTTCTCGAAGCTAGGCCTTTCATTTGTAAGCAAAACAAATGTATCCAATTTAGGCAGCATCATATTCTCATGAACATTAGAATCATTACCAAGAAACGAAAGTACCTGGTAATTTAGTTGGCGTGCACGAGCTCTAGTAATTGGTCCAGTATGTATAGCAGCAGGGGCTGTGGGTGTAACAATTGTATTGATGTCCTCATCATCCTCCCCTTCTTGAAATGAAGTCGTCCTCGACGGAAGGTCATCTTCCTCACCCAAATAAGGCTTCAAATCTGCAATGTTAAAAGTGGGACTAACCCCAAAATCTGCAGGCAGCTCAAGTTTATATGCATTATCATTTATTTTCTCTAACACCTTAAAGGGACCATCAGCACGTGGCATTAACTTTGATTTGCGCAAATCAGGAAATCTATCCTTACGCAAATGTAACCAAACAAGATCTCCAGGTGCAAACACAACATGTTTTCTACCCTTATCTCCAGCAAGTTTATATTTAGCATTCATGCGCTCAATGTTTTCCTTAGTTAACTCATGCATTTTTAAAATCAATTCAGCACGTTGTTTAGCATCAAAATTAACCTTCTCCGAAGATGGAAGAGGCAACAAATCAATAGGTGCACGAGGTAGGAAACCATACACAATTTCAAAAGGGCACATCTTAGTAGTAGAATGCAACGAACGATTATAAGCAAATTAAATATGAGGCAAGCATTCTTCCCACATTTTCTTATTATTCTTCAAAACAGCCCTAAGCATAGTAGACAATGTTCTATTGACTACTTCAGTTTGTCCATCAGTTTGGGGGTGACAAGTAGTACTAAAAAGCAGTTTAGTCCCCAACTTAGCCCATAAACATCTCCAAAAGTGGCTAAGAAATTTAGTATCACGATCTGAAACAATAGTATTTGGCACACCATGCAAACGAATAATTTCACGAAAGAACAAATCAGCAACATTAACAGCATCATCGCTTTTATGACATGGTATAAAGTGTGCCATTTTCGAGAATCTATCCACGACAACAAATATGCTATCCCTCCCCTTCTTTGTTCGAGGTAAACCTAAAACAAAGTCCATAGATATATCCTCCCAAGGAACACTAGGTACAGGCAAAGGCATATATAAACCATGAGGATTGAGTCGTGACTTAGCTTTTTGACATGTAGTGCAGCGATCAATCAAACGCTCAACATCCCGTCTCATCTTTGGCCAAAAGAAATGTGTAGCAAGTACGTCCTCCGTCTTCTTCACGCCAAAGTGTCCCATTAATCCTCCTCCATGCGCCTCCTGCAACAACAAAAGACGAACGGAGCTAGCTGGAATGCATAGCTTGTTAGCACGAAACACAAATCCATCGTTAACAACAAACTTGTTCCACATTCTTCCTTCATTACAATTCTGCATTACATCTTTAAAATCAGCATCATGCACATATTGATCTTTGATGGTCTCCAAACCAAATATTTTGAAGTCAAGTTGTGAAAGCATAGTATAGCGACGAGACAATGCATCAGCAATAACATTTTCTTTTCCCTTCTTGTGTTTAATGACATAAGGGAAAGTCTCAATGAATTCAACCCATTTAGCATGTCTACGATTCAGTTTAGCTTGACTTTTAATATGTTTCAAAGATTCATGATCATAATGTATAACAAATTCTTTGGGCCATAACTAATGTTGCCATGTTTCTAAAGTCCGAACAAGAGCATATAATTCTTTATCATAAGTAGAATAATTCAGACTAGGCCCACTCAATTTTTCAGAAAAGTATGCAACAGGTTTGCCATCTTGTAATAACACACCTCCTAATCCAATTCCACTAGCATCACATTCAAGCTCAAAAGTCTTATTAAAATCAGGAAGTTGGAGTAAAGGAGCATGTGTGAACTTATCTTTCAATACCGTGAAGGCTTCTTCCTGTGCAGTACCCCAAAGAAAAGGCACATCTTTCTTTGTAAGCTCATTGAGAGGTGCAGCAATGGTGCTGAAATCTCTCACAAAACGCCTATAGAATCCAGCGAGGCCAAGAAAACTCCTCACTTGTGTGACCGTTTTGGGCTGCGGCCAACTCTCAATAGCTTCAATCTTGGCTTTATCAACTTCAATTCCCTGTGGAGTAACAACATAGCCAAGAAAAGATACTCGGTCGGTGCAAAAGGTGCACTTCCCAAGGTTACCAAACAAACGTGCATCACGTAGAGCAATAAAAACAACACGTAAATGTTCCAAATGTTCTTCCAAAGATCTGCTATAAATCAATATGTCATCAAAGTAAACTACCACAAATCGTCCAATGAAAGCACGTAAAACTTCGTTCGTTAATCTCATGAAAGTACTAGGTGCATTAGTTAACCCAAAAGGCATGACTAACCACTCATATAATCCAAACTTAGTTTTAAATGCTGTTTTCCATTCATCTCCCAATTTCATACGAATTTGATGGTAGCCACTACGCAAATCAACTTTGGAGAATATTGTAGAGCCACTCAATTCATCAAGCATATCATCTAGCCTAGGAATAGGATGACGATAACGAATAGTAATATTATTAATGCCTCTACAATCAACACACATACGTGATGTACCATCCTTTTTCGGCACTAGAATAATAGGAACAGCACAAGGACTAAGGGATTCGCGTATATAACCTTTGTCGAGAAGCTCTTGTACTTGACGCATAATCTCCTTCGTCTCCTCTGGATTGGTACGGTATGGTGCACGGTTTGGCAGTGAAGCACCGGGAATTAAGTCAATCTGATGCTCAATCCCTCGAATAGGCGGTAATCCCGGTGGCACGTCTTGTGGAAAAACATCAGCGAACTCCTGCAAAATGTTAGTGACAGCAGGAGGCAAAGAGGAAGGCACGTCCTCGAATGAAAATAATGCCTCTTTGCACACAAAGGCATAGCAAACAGATTTGCTGAAATCTAGCTCATCAATATCAGATTTGGTGGCAAATAAACATGCACTTTTCAATTTAATTTCAGAAGCAACACTAGATGGTTTATTATTAGGCTTCATTTGTTGCTCAAATTCTTTTGCCACAATCTGATTTTCACTCTTATTCTTCTCCTGTTGTGCTTTATTAGATCTACTAATATCATCTTTCAAAATGGAATCAGGAGTCATAGGAAGCAAAGTAATATTTTTATCCTTATGAACAAGAGTATAGTGATTGTTTCTACCATGGTGTACAGAATTTTTATCAAATTGCCATGGTCTACCAAGTAATAAGGAACATGCTTGCATAGGTACCACATCACAATCAACATAATCAGCATATGTAGAGATACTAAAATGCACACGAACAGTACGTGTTACCTTAACCTTGCCGCTGTTGTTGAACCATTGGATGTAGTAAGGATGTGGATGTGGTCTTGTGGTGAGAGAAAGCTTCTCCACCATCTCCATGCTAGCCAAGTTGTTGCAGCTCCCTCCGTCTATTATGACGCGCACAGAACGTTCCTTCACAACTCCCTTGGTATGGAACAAATTGTGCCTCTGATTTTGCTCAGCTTGTGTGACCTGCACACTCAAAACACGTTGAGCAACTAAACATTCATACCTGTCAGCGTCTTCAGGAGCCATGTATTGCGTCTCATGATCAGAATCATCTCCACCATGTTATTCACGTGTAATAAGAGCCAATGTCTCCTCATCATAGTCACTAGCGGACTCATATCCACCATCCGCGGTAGCAATCATCACACGCGGAGATTTGCATTCCCTCGCATAATGACCTCCTCCCTTACAACGACGACAAATAATATCACTTGTGTGCCCTGTTGATGCCATGGAAGAAGAAGAACGCTGTGCAGGCCCCGCAGGTGCGCTCTTGGCAGATAATGGTGGTTGTTCCTGTTTTCTTGTATCACGGCTGTAGGAGGCACCTGATTGAGGTGCTGGTGCAGTTGAAGTAGAAGATGCACGCGGCATCCATGAGGAAGGTCGGCCTGCAGAAAAGTTAGTTCGCGCCAATGCTTGTCGATCCTGCACTTCACGTTCAGCTTTACAAGCAAGATGGAATAAACGAGTGATATTAGTATACTCCTTATAGTCTAGAATGGTCTGAATCTCTCTATTTAATCCACCCAGAAAACGTGCAAGCATAGCTTCATTCTTGATGAGGACATGACTACCTTGGATATGACCAAAAATATTGCATATATGCATATTTGTCAGGTGATTTCTAGTGCAAACTATTCAATAATCTATTTATGTTATCCAGAACAAAAATACTTCACACACTTTTGTGTTTTGTCTAATTGCAGGTGTATGGGACATTTGTACAATCCACATATGAAGATAAGGAAGAAAGAGATGTTTATTTGCTGTCCAAAAAGTTCTCTCACGTCACTTTTGGCCCAAGAGAAGATAGAGTCCAAGTCTCTCACGTTCTGGATTCAGATTCGGACTGCACAGACACACCTGACTCAAAACGCACACAGTTTTTTCATACGGACTCCGAATTGGGTGATTCTTTTTTTTTTTGGAAACTAGATTTCGTGCACTTTCCAACCCAATTGGAATCACCTTCAAATTCGTCCGGAGCGTTGAGTTGTGGACGAAACAATCTGATGCTGCAGCAGAATCCGAGTCAAACTACAAGTCCAAAGGTGTTACATCACCTCCACTTGGGCCCATTGGCCTTGTACGACCTAGATTTAGTTTTAGGCTGCCTTGGGACGTCCTCCCACCTCCTTGGCCGCCACCCCATGCTCCTATATAAGTAGATCCATCTAGTAGCTTTTCCTTGGAATTTGTTTAGTTAAAAGTTAGCCAACGCAACTTCGTGTACTTCGTTTGTGTCCAACGACCAGACCAAGACCGCTTTCGGATCCCCACCTTTATCAATACTTCATACATATTTGCAATATTCAGATTGCTTTTATCATATTCTTGCTCGTTCTTCGATTGCTTGCAGGAATAGACCCTCGTGGTCAGGTTGATCGTGCACCGGCGTGGTCAATAACCTCTGGAGATTGGTTTAGCGATTGCTAAGGCGCCACGTCATACACGTTTGTAGTCGGATCGTCAAAGTCGTCTCCACCAAATCGATAGTTACCATCTCATCGAAAGATCGGGACACCCCCGCCTCTATCTTGCTCGGTGAGAATTTCCAGTTTTCCTAGATTAGATTTATTTTCTTACCTATTGTCCAAGAAAAAGCCACAAAAAAGAGTTAGATCTATTCATCCTTGGTCCAAGCCAGTCTGAGCCTTTGCAATTTTCTTTTCATTGCTTGCATAGTTTAATTATCGGTTGCATCGTCGTGTCGAGTTGCTGGTCTTAGTGTCTAGTTCGTTTAGAGTTTCGAGTTCTGTTCACATTAGTCACGCCACCGCTGCATCATTATCTCTTCCGCTGTCCACCACCCATCCATCAATTTCCACCACGTGCTACCCATCATTCATTGTCATAATAATAGTTGAGATCGTTCACATCTTCACTTGATCCAATCTGCATCTTATCTAGTTTGTTTTGGAAAGAGGGAGAGAGAAAAAAAAGATAGAGAAAAAAAACGAGAGAAAAAAAAGTAAAAAAAAAGTCAGAAAAAAACAAAGGAAAAGAAAAAAAAAGAGGAGAAAAAAAAACAAAATTCGGATCTATCTAGACTCAATCTCGTAGAGGAATTCGGATTGGAATCTGTTTTGTGCACTGTTCAGTAAAACAGGCATAACTTCTTCATACGAAGTCAGTTTTGGCTCCGTGAGTACTCAAATTGAAGATAGCGACGAGCCGCATCTAAATAGTTGCAGAAGCTAGTTCAATATTTGACACCTCAAAATCGGCTTCTAAATAGGTCTTTTTGCCCTCCGAAGTTCGTGAACACAACTTGTTCCAATTTTTCAGGCCAGTTTTCGAATTCTTTGACTCCTCATATCAACTCGGAATTGAGTGATTCTTTTTGCATTGGAAAGCTTGAGTTAGTAGCATTCTTTGAAAGAATTTATCAGAAAATTGTCTCAAACTTTTCAAGGGGAAAGTTGGAGAGAGAGTTGTTGTATATCCTGCTTGGCAGTTGTTTTTCATCATTATCTTCACTGCCGTTGTGATCTTCACTTATATCTTGCTGTCAAGAGCTACTTAGTATCCCTCATTGATGCTAGTTGTGCTACGCCGTGACCTCATTAGTGTTCTAGGCTCGCGTCTCTAGTCCGGTCTAGCCTAGGACCAGCATAGTACCGTCGTTGAGCGTTTATTCAACATTGCATCTTTGAATTGATTATTGCTAATCTTTTGCTACCATATATAGCCAACCCAGCTCCACATATTTCTACACCGTGTATACGTACGCTCCCCTGGCAATCGCTTTATCAATATTCGGAGTTACTTGACACCGCTGGTTGCCGATCACCGCCTGCTGCATGGTAAGAACTTGTAAGACATTGATATTTGCTTTACTGTGAGCGTTTTACCACCACATCCTAGTAGTTATAGGAACATTATTTTTGGGTTTTGTTTCTTGTTCTACTAATCATGACAGGATCCAGAGTCAATTCATGGGCTTTGTCGATCGCGGGGGACGTGCCACCACCTTTGCAAATACCACAACCGTCACGAGAGGTGCACAAACATCCAAGTGCACATGATCAGGTTAATGTATCTATACCACCATTTAATGGCCGTTTTAAACCTGCTTTATATATTGAATGGGAGTTCGACATAAAAAATATATTTGCTTCCCATAATTTCGATGAACATAAAAAGGTTAAGGTTGCGGTTGGTTCTTTCACTGGTTATGCTTTGGTTTGGTGGAGTGAATATTGTCGGTTACACCCTGATTATATACCTACTACTTGGGATGATTTGAAACTTGCCATGCGACATACTTTCGTTCCTTCTTATTATACTCGTGACATGATTAAGAAGTTGCAACACTTAAAATAAGGTAGTGAAACTGTAACAAAATATTATGATGATTTACAAACTACCTTGTTGCATTCCTCTTTAGAAGAAAGTGAAGATGATTTTATGGATAGATTTTGGGGAGGATTAAACCGTGATATTCAAGAGATACTAATTCATGAAGAGTGTTATCCTATGGACCATTTGTTTCATCTTGCTTGCAAAGCTGAACAGGAAATAAAACGACGTGTTGGCCACGAGGAGAACAAGCGCACGGTGCACATTCCAAGAGTTGATATGATTGTTCCTTCAACTACTAGGCATACTATGACAACCACATCCGTTGTTGTCAGGACTACATCACCTCCACCATGTGACACATCCCCCCCGAGAGTGGCTACATCATCTGAGTTGATCATAAGAGGTAATGACAAAGGTACTGATCTTCCATCTCTACATGAGAATGATGAATGCCTTGTCAATTTGAATGCACCATCTGATGAGCTACCCACTACTTTGATCACACCACCTATTTTAGAGGACTACGTTGATAATTTGACTTTGCCATGTGATCAAACAACTGAAATACCAACAATTTTGAGTGCACCCATTGAATTAACTATTGATGCAAAAGAACCAATGTTTAATCATTTTGATATGACCTCTAATCTTGGTGATCATTCTGTGTTGTATGACTTATTGCATGTTTGCTTATTTAAGCATGTTGTAGCATGTAAATTTGATGCAAGTAAGGTTTATTCACCAATGTTGGGATGGTTTAATGATGAACATTGTCAATCTTTTGAAATGAATAAGAGCTTCACTTATATGTGCAAACTGAGTTGCAATATTTTCATGCCTTCTACTTCTAGTGCTCTGATACCACTTGATAGAGGCGGGGTGTCCCGATCTTTCGATGAGATGATAACTATCGATTTGGTGGAGACGACTTTGACGATCCGACTACAAACGTGCACGACATTGCGCCTTAGCAATCGCTAAACCAATCTCCTGAGGTTACTGATGATGCCGGAAGCACGGTCAGCCTGACCACGAAGGTCTATTCCTGCAAGCAATCGAAGAACGAGCAAGAATATGATAAAGCAATCTGAATATTGCAAATATATATGAGGTATTGATAATGGTGGGGATCCGTAAGCGGTCTTGGTCTGGTCGTTGGACACAAACGAAGTACACGAAGTTGCAATGGCTAACTTTTAACTAAACAAATCCCAAGCAAAAGCTACTAGATGGATCTACTTATATAGGAGCAAGGGGTGGCGGCCAAGGAGGTGGGAGGACGTCCCAAGGCAGCCTAAAACTAAATCTAGGTCGTACAAGGCCAATGGGCCCAAGTGGAGGTGATGTAACACCTTTGGACTTGTAGTTTGACTCGGATTCTGCTGCAGCATCAGATTGTTTCGTCCACAACTCAACGCTCCGGACAAATTTGAAGGTGATTCCAATTGGGTTGGAAAGTGCACGAAATCTAGTTTCCAACAAAAAAAGAATCACCCAATTCGGAGTCCGTATGAAAAACTTGTGTGCGTTTTGAGTCAGGTGTGTCTGTGCAGTCCGAATCTGAATCCAGAACGTGAGAGACTTGGACTCTATCTTCTCTTGGGCCAAAAGTGACGTGAGAGAACTTTTTGGACAGAAAATAAACATCTCTTTCTTCCTTATCTTCATATGTGGATTGTACAAATGTCCCATACACCTGCAATTAGACAAAACACAAAAGTGTGTGAAGTATTTTTGTTCTGGATAACATAAATAGATTATTGAATAGTTTGCACTAGAAATCACCTGACAAATATGCATATATGCAATATTTTTGGTTATATCCAAGGTAGTCATGTCCTCATCAACTTGTCACCCCCAAACTGATGGACAAACTGAAGTAGTCAATAGAACGTTGTCTACTATGCTTAGGGCTGTTTTGAAGAATAATAAGAAAATGTGGGAGGAATGCTTGCCTCATATTGAATTTGCTTATAATCGTTCATTGCATTCTACTACTAAGATGTGCCCTTTTGAAGTTGTGTATGGTTTCCTACCTCGTGCACCTATTGATTTGTTGCCTCTTCCATCTTCGGAGAAGGTTAATTTTGATTCTAAACAACGTGCTGAATTGATTTTAAAAATGCATGAGTTAACTAAGGAAAACATTGAGCGCATGAATGCTAAATATAAACTTGCTGGAGATAAGGGTAGAAAACATGTTGTGTTTGCACCTGGAGATCTTGTTTGGTTACATTTGCGTAAGGATAGATTTCCTGATTTGCGCAAATCAAAGTTAATGCCACGTGCTGATGGTCCCTTTAAGGTGTTAGAGAAAATAAATGATAATGCATATAAACTTGAGCTGCCTGCAGATTTTGGGGCTAGTCCCACTTTTAACATTGCAGATTTGAAGCCTTATTTGGGTGAGGAAGATGAACTTCCGTCGAGGACGACTTCATTTCAAGAAGGGGAGGATGATGAGGACATCAATACAATTGTTACACCCACAGCCCCTGCTGCTATACATACTGGACCAATTACTAGAGCTCGTGCACGCCAACTAAATTACCAGGTACTTTCGTTTCTTGGTAATGATTCTAATGTTCATGAGAATATGATGCTGCCTAAATTGGATACATTTGTTTTGCTTACAAATGAAGGGCCTAGCTTGGAGAAGGATGAATATTGGAGCAAGAACAAGCATGGAGATGATGGCATGCGCAAGGGGAACAAGAACGGAGTTACAAGTGATGATTTCAGGACTTTGAAGCCACCATAATGGGTGCATGAAGCCTTGGACGAAATATACAAGATGCCAGTTCATAAATTTCGTCCCGAGGCTATTTTAGGTGCTGCGTCACCTTATTATTGGGCCAGGCCCATGTAATTTCGAAATACATAAGTATAGGCTATTTTTAGAGTCCGTCTGTGCGGGGAAGCAAGAGATAGGGTTGATTTCGGACCCCTCCACCAAGGGCCACGAAATTCCCCCCTCTTCCTCCATATATACAGCCCTTAGGGCATCGTTTAGACTTTGGGTTTTGTTTAGATTAAAAGTTCGCCATAGCTGCAACTTCGCATACTTCGTTTGTGTTCAACGACCAGACAAAGGCGTCACAGAACCCCACCTTGATCAATAAAGCTTTCATCTTATATTCGCAATATCTAGATTGCAATCTTAGTTTCTTGCTTGTTCTTCGTTTGCTCGCAGGAAATAGACCCTCGTGGTCAGGTTGATCGTGCTCCGGCATGGTCAATAACCTCTCGGAGTTGGTTTATCGATTGCTAAGGCGCGACGTCCTCGCACGTTCGTAGTCGGATCGACAAAGTCGACTTCCACCAAAGCGATATCCATCATCTCATCGAAAGACGGGACACGTCCGCCTCTATCATATATAAACCATGAGGATTGAGTCGTGACTTAGCTTTTTGACATGTAGTGCAGCGAGCAATAAAACGCTCAACATCCCGTCTCATCTTTGACCAAAAGAAATGTGTAGCAAGTACGTCCTCCGTCTTCTTCACGCCAAAGTGTCCCATTAATCCTCCTCCATGCGCCTCCTGCAACAACAAAAGACGAACGGAGCTAGCTGGAATGCATAGCTTGTTAGCACGAAACACAAATCCATCGTTAACGACAAACTTGTTCCACATTCTTCCTTCTTTACAATTCTGCATTACATCTTTAAAATCAGCATCATGCACATATTGATCTTTGATGGTCTCCAAACAAATTTTTTTGAAGTCAAGTTGTGAAAGCATAGTATAGCGACGAGACAATGCATCAGCAATAACATTTTCTTTTCCCTTCTTGTGTTTAATGACATAAGGGAAAGTCTCAATGAATTCAACCCATTTAGCATGTCTACGATTCAGTTTAGCTTGACTTTTAATATGTTTCAAAGATTCATGATCAGAATGTATAACAAATTCTTTGGGCCATAAATAATGTTGCCATGTTTCTAAAGTCCGAACAAGAGCATATAATTCTTTATCATAAGTAGAATAATTCAGACTAGGCCCACTCAATTTTTCAGAAAAGTATGCAACAGGTTTGCCATCTTGTAACAACACACCTCCTAATCCAATTCCACTAGCATCACATTCAAGCTCAAAAGTCTTATTAAAATCAGGAAGTTGGAGTAAAGGAGCATGTGTCAACTTATCTTTCAATACCGTGAAGGCTTCTTCCTGTGCGGTACCCCAAAGAAAAGGCACATCTTTCTTTGTAAGCTCATTGAGAGGTGCAGCAATGGTGCTGAAATCTCTCACAAAACGCCTATAGAATCCAGCGAGGCCAAGAAAACTCCTCACTTGTGTGACCGTTTTGGGCTGCGGCCAACTTTCAATAGCTTCAATCTTGGCTTTATCAACTTCAATTCCCTGTGGAGTAACAACATAGCCAAGAAAAGATACTCGGTCGGTGCAAAAGGTGCACTTCCCAAGGTTACCAAACAAACGTGCATCACGTAGAGCAATAAAAACAGCACGTAAATGTTCCAAATGTTCCTCCAAAGATCTGCTATAAATCAATATGTCATCAAAGTAAACTACCACAAATCGTCCAATGAAAGCACGTAAAACTTCGTTCATTAATCTCATGAAAGTACTAGGTGCATTAGTTAACCCAAAAGGCATGACTAACCACTCATATAATCCAAACTTAGTTTTGAATGCTGTTTTCCATTCATCTCCCAATTTCATACGAATTTGATGGTATCCACTACGCAAATCAACTTTGGAGAATATTGTAGAGCCACTCAATTCATCAAGCATATCATCTAGCCTAGGAATAGGATGACGATAACGAATAGTAATATTATTAATGCCTCTACAATCAACACACATACGTGATGTACCATCCTTTTTCGGCACTAGAATAATAGGAACAGCACAAGGACTAAGGGATTCGCGTATATAACCTTTGTCGAGAAGCTCTTGTACTTGACGCATAATCTCCTTCGTCTCCTCTGGATTGGTACGGTATGGTGCACGGTTTTGGCAGTGAAGCACCGGGAATTAAGTCAATCTGATGCTCAATCCCTCGAATAGGCGGTAATCCCGGTGGCACGTCTTGTGGAAAGACGTCAGCGAACTCCTGCAAAATGTTAGTGACAGCAGGAGGCAAAGAGGAAGGCACGTTGATGAGGACATGACTACCTTGGATATGACCAAAAATATTGCATATATGCATATTTGTCAGGTGATTTCTAGTGCAAACTATTCAATAATCTATTTATGTTATCCAGAACAAAAATACTTCACACACTTTTGTGTTTTGTCTAATTGCAGGTGTATGGGACATTTGTACAATCCACATATGAAGATAAGGAAGAAAGAGATGTTTATTTGCTGTCCAAAAAGTTCTCTCACGTCACTTTTGGCCCAAGAGAAGATAGAGTCCAAGTCTCTCACGTTCTGGATTCAGATTCGGACTGCACAGGATATTGTAAACATGTAAATCGTTGTTCAGTTTCTAACTCCCAAGTAAGATATATATCAGGAACATATCTACCCTCAAATGGTGGAATATTCAATTTCAGTTTAGGAATATGGACATCATCTCGCACCTGAGGTGGTGGTGCAGGCCTACCATTACGAATATATACCTGAGGTCGACCTGCTGGTGGTGGTGCTGGAGGCTGCTCGTAGATCTGATTTTGATCAACCTCATTCTCATAATCGCCCGCATACTCATCATCCTCCTGGGTACCAGCAGGAGCAGTAGCAGGAGCCAAAGAAGCACCAACAGCAGTAACAGCGGCACCAGAATTTTGTCCTGGCACAATAGGAACACGCTATGCTCATCCATACTGATTCGGAAGGGGGCGTAGTTGTTGTTGTTGCAGAGGTGCGACAGGTGCAGCCGGTGGTGGAAGACGCGCAAGCAGTTCATTAAATCTGTTATCGAGCTTTGTTTCGAACGTCTTCTCAAGGCCAGTGATCTTCTCCATGGCCTCTTCAAAATTGTTCAGCACATCTTGTACCTGTTCAGTCATTATTTGCTGAAACTTATCATGAAGCTCCTTGTTCGATAAGTTCTCCCAGTCAATCTCGTCGGCTTGTGATCCTGGCATGGTTAGCAGAAATAGAAACACACAAGAATATGATCCTACAGACTACTAAGAAGTGGTGGTGGTGTATCACAAATTCTTACCAGTTCTTACCCAGCAGCAGGCGGTGATCGGCAACCGTTGTAGTCAAAAACTCTCAAAGCTTGGATAGAGCGATTACCAGGGAGAGTCAAACGCACGACGTAGATGTATGTGGAGCTGGGAAGGCTTATAGTATGGTAGCAAAAAGGGTCAGCAATAATCAATTCAGAGATGCAAAGTTGAATAAACGCTCAACGACGGTACTGTGCTGGTCCTAGGCTAGACTGTGCTAGAGACGCGAGCCTAGAACACCAACAAAATCACGGCGCGACACGTAAACAAGGGAAAAGCACACTCTGAATTTTTTTTTCGCTCTTTCTTTTTTTCCGCTCTTTTTTTTTGCGCTGCTTTTTTTTCGCGAAAAATCACTATAATGGCGAGTGTCTCAAAACTCTTCCTAGGTCAAACTGACAGGATGGGCACGAATTTTTTTTTTCGACTGCCCGGACCCAAAAACTGGAAACAGGTCAAAAAAAACTTCCTATAATGGCACCTGTCTCAAAACACTCAGAAACACCTAAAAATAGGATAGCCAGAATTTTTTTCGAAAAATGCGTTTTCGATTTTTTTTTCCGAAACCTACTCCGGCAAGGAAACACGAATCGGAATCTAGATGGATCTCGAAAACAAACCTAATATGCAAGTAACTCGGATTAGTGGTGGATATATGGTGGTGGTATATGGCAGCGGTGGTGGTAGCGGTGGTAGTATATGGATATGGATCGGTGGTGGTATATGGATACGGATTCGGAGCGGTGGCGGATAAGCGGTGGTGGTAGATGGCAGGGGCGATGATGATGGTGCGGCGTCGGCGTGACAACTTATGACCAGAACTCGAAACTCTAAAAGACTAGACTCTAAGACCAGCAACTAGACACGACGATGCAACCGCAAATTCAACAAAGCAAAACCCTAAAAAGATTATGCAAAGGCTCAGATTGGTTCGGATATGATGAACTAACCCTAATTTTTTTTGTGGCTTTTTCATGGACTGTAGGTATGAAGAACAGACTCGATCTAAACTACGAAAAACTGTAAAATCTCACCGAGCAACCTGGAAATCTGATACCACTTGATAGAGGCGGAGGTGTCCCATCTTTCGATGAGATGATGGATATCGCTTTGGTGGAAGTCGACTTTGTCGATCCGACTATGAACGTGCGAGGACGTCGCGCCTTAGCAATCGCTAAACCAACTCCGAGAGGTTATTGACCACGCCGGAGCACGATCAACCTGACCACGAGGGTCTGTTTCCTGCGAGCAAATGAAGAACAAGCAAGAAACTAAGATTGCAATCTGGATATTGCGAATATAAGATGAAAGCTTTATTGATCAAGGTGGGGTTCTGTGACGCCTTTGTCTGGTCGTTGAAAACAAACGAAGTACGTGAAGTTGCAGCTATGGCGAACTTTTAATCTAAACAAAACCCAAAGTCTAAACGATGCCATAAGGGCTGTATATATGGAGGAAGAGGGGGGAATTTCGTGGCCCTTGGTGGAGGGGTCCGAAATCAACCCTATCTCTTGTTTCCCCACACATACGGACTCTAAAAATAGCCTATACTTATGTATTTCGAAATTACATGGGCCTGGCCCAATAATAAGGTGACGCAGCACCTAAAATAGCCTCGGGACGAAATTTATGAAGTGGCATCTTGTATATTTCGTCCAAGGCTTCATGCACCCATTATGGTGGCTTCAAAGTCCTGAAATCATCACTTGTAACTCCGTTCTTGTTCCCCTTGCGCATGCCATCATCTCCATGCTTGTTCTTGCTCCAATGTTCATCCTTCTCCAAGCTAGGCCCTTCATTTGTAAGCAAAACAAATGTATCCAATTTAGGCAGCATCATATTCTCATGAACATTAGAATCATTACCAAGAAACGAAAGTACCTGGTAATTTAGTTGGCGTGCACGAGCTCTAGTAATTGGTCCAGTATGTATAGCAGCAGGGGCTGTGGGTGTAACAATTGTATTGATGTCCTCATCATGGTGTGCCAAATACTATTGTTTCAGATCGTGATACTAAATTTCTTAGCCACTTTTGGAGATGTTTATGGGCTAAGTTGGGGACTAAACTGCTTTTTAGTACTACTTGTCACCCCCAAACTGATGGACAAACTGAAGTAGTCAATAGAACGTTGTCTACTATGCTTAGGGCTGTTTTGAAGAATAATAAGAAAATGTGGGAGGAATGCTTGCCTCATATTGAATTTGCTTATAATCGTTCATTGCATTCTACTACTAAGATGTGCCCTTTTGAAGTTGTGTATGGTTTCCTACCTCGTGCACCTATTGATTTGTTGCCTCTTCCATCTTCGGAGAAGGTTAATTTTGATGCTAAACAACGTGCTGAATTGATTTTAAAAATGCATGAGTTAACTAAGGAAAACATTGAGCGTATGAATGCTAAATATAAACTTGCTGGAGTTAAGATTAGAAAACATGTTGTGTTTGCACCTGGAGATCTTGTTTGGTTACATTTGCGTAAGGATAGATTTCCTGATTTGCGCAAATCAAAGCTAATGCCACGTGCTGACGGTCCCTTTAAGGTGTTAGAGAAAATAAATGATAATGCATATAAACTTGAGCTGCCTGCAGATTTTGGGGTTAGTCCCACTTTTAACATTGCAGATTTGAAGCCTTATTTGGGTGAGGAAGATGAACTTCCGTCGAGGACGACTTCATTTCAAGAAGGGGAGTATGATGAGGACATCAATACAATTGTTACACCCACAGCCCCTGCTGCTATACATACTGGACCAATTACTAGAGCTCGTGCACGCCAACTAAATTACCAGGTACTTTCGTTTCTTGGTAATGATTCTAATGTTCATGAGAATATGATGCTGCCTAAATTGGATACATTTGTTTTGCTTACAAATGAAGGGCCTAGCTTGGAGAAGGATGAACATTGGAGCAAGAATAAGCATGGAGATGATGGCATGCGCAAGGGGAACAAGAACGGAGTTACAAGTGATGATTTCAGGACTTTGAAGCCACCATAATGGGTGCATGAAGCCTTGGACGAAATATACAAGATGCCACTTCATAAATTTCGTCCCGAGGCTATTTTAGGTGCTGCGTCACCTTATTATTGGGCCAGGCCCATGTAATTTCGAAATACATAAGTATAGGCTATTTTTAGAGTCCGTATGTGTGGGGAAACAAGAGATAGGGTTGATTTCGGACCCCGCCACCAAGGGCCACGAAATTCCCCCCTCTTCCTCCATATATACAGCCCTTAGGGCATCGTTTAGACTTTGGGTTTTGTTTAGATTAAAAGTTCGCCATAGCTGCAACTTCGCGTACTTCGTTTGTGTTCAACGACCAGACAAAGGCGTCACAGAACCCCACCTTGATCAATAAAGCTTTCATCTTATATTCGCAATATCCAGATTGCAATCTTAGTTTCTTGCTTGTTCTTCGTTTGCTCGCAGGAAACAGACCCTCGTGGTCAGGTTGATCGTGCTCCGGCGTGGTCAATAACCTCTCGGAGTTGGTTTAGCGATTGCTAAGGCGCGACGTCCTCGCACGTTCGTAGTCGGATCGTCAAAGTCGACTTCCACCAAAGCGAAATCCACCATCTCATCGAAAGACGGGACACCTTTGCCTCTATCACAGGGGCTGTGGGTGTAACAATTGTATTGATGTCCTCATCATCCTCCCCTTCTCGAAATGAAGTCGTCCTCGACGGAAGTTCATCTTCCTCACCCAAATAAGGCTTCAAATCTGCAATGTTAAAAGTGGGACTAACCCCAAAATCTGCAGGCAGCTCAAGTTTATATGCATTATCATTTATTTTCTCTAACACCTTAAAGGGACCATCAGCACGTGGCATTAACTTTGATTTGCGCAAATCAGGAAATCTATCCTTACGCAAATGTAACCAAACAAGATCTCCAGGTGCAAACACAACATGTTTTCTACCCTTATCTCCAGCAAGTTTATATTTAGCATTCATGCGCTCAATGTTTTCCTTAGTTAACTCATGCATTTTTAAAATCAATTCAGCACGTTGTTTAGCATCAAAATTAACCTTCTCCGAAGATGGAAGAGGCAACAAATCAATAGGTGCACGAGGTAGGAAATGATAGAGGCAAAGGTGTCCCGTCTTTCGATGAGATGGTGGATTTTGCTTTGGTGGAAGTCGACTTTGACGATCCGACTACGAACGTGCGAGGACGTCGCGCCTTAGCAATCGCTAAACCAACTCCGAGAGGTTATTGACCACGCCGGAGCACGATCAACCTGACCACGAGGGTCTGTTTCCTGCGAGCAAACGAGGAACAAGCAAGAAACTGAGATTGCAATCTGGATATTGCGAATATAAGATGAAAGCTTTATTGATCAAGGTGGGGTTCTGTGACGCCTTTGTCTGGTCGTTGAACACAAACGAAGTACGCGAAGTTTCAGCTATGGCGAACTTTTAATCTAAACAAAACCCAAGGTCTAAACGATGCCCTAAGGGCTGTATATATGGAGGAAGAGGGGGTGGATTTCGTGGCCCTTGGTGGAGGGGTCCGAAATCAACCCTATCTCTTGTTTCCCCACACATACGGACTCTAAAAATAGCCTATACTTATGTATTTCGAAATTACATGGGCCTGGCCCAATAATAAGGTGACGCAACACCTAAAATAGCCTCGGGACGAAATTTATGAAGTGGCATCTTGTATATTTCGTCCAAGGCTTCATGCACACATTATGGTGGCTTCAAAGTCCTGAAATCATCACTTGTAACTCCGTTCTTGTTCCCCTTGCGCATGCCATCATCTCCATGCTTGTTCTTGCTCCAATGTTCATCCTTCTCCAAGCTAGGCCCTTCATTTGTAAGCAAAACAAATGTATCCAATTTAGGCAGCATCATATTCTCATGAACATTAGAATCATTACCAAGAAACGAAAGTACCTGGTAATTTAGTTGGCGTGCACGAGCTCTAGTAATTGGTCCAGTATGTATAGCAGCAGGGGCTGTGGGTGTAACAATTGTATTGATGTCCTCATCAATATATGCCTTTGCCTGTACCTAGTGTTCCTTGGGAAGATATATCTATGGACTTTGTTTTAGGTTTACCTCGAACAAAGAAGGGGAGGGATAGCATATTTGTTGTCGTGGATAGATTCTCGAAAATGGCACACTTTATACCATGTCATAAAAGCGATGATGCTGTTAATGTTGCTGATTTGTTCTTTCGTGAAATTATTCGCTTGCATGGTGTGCCAAATACTATTGTTTCAGATCGTGATACTAAATTTCTTAGCCACTTTTGGAGATGTTTATGGGCTAAGTTGGGGACTAAACTGCTTTTTAGTACTACTTGTCACCCCCAAACTGATGGCCAAACTGAAGTAGTCAATAGAACATTGTCTACTATGCTTAGGGCTGTTTTGAAGAGTAATAAAAAAATGTGGGAGGAATGCTTGCCTCATATTGAATTTGCTTATAATCGTTCATTGCATTCTACTACTAAGATGTGCCCTTTTGAAGTTGTGTATGGTTTCCTACCTCGTGCACCATTTGATTTGTTGCCTCTTCCATCTTCGGAGAAGGTTAATTTCGGTGCTAAACAACGTGCTGAATTGATTTTAAAAATGCATGAGTTAACGAAGGAAACATTGAGCGTATGAATGCCAAATATAAACTTACTGGAGATAAGGGTAGAAAACATGTTGTGTTTGCACCTGGAGATCTTGTTTGGTTACATTTGCGTAAGGATAGATTTCCTGATTTGCGCAAATCAAAGCTCATGCCACGGGCTGATGGTCCCTTTAAGGTGTTAGAGAAAATAAATGATAATGCATATAAACTTGAGCTGCCTGCAGATTTTGGGGTTAGTCCCACTTTTAACATTGCAGATTTGAAGCCTTATTTGGGTGAGGAAGATGAGCTTACGTCGAGGACAACTTCATTTCAAGAAGGGGAGGATGATGAGGACATCAATACCATTGTTACACCCACAGCCCCTGCTGCTATACATACTGGACCAATTACTAGAGCTCGCACACGCCAACTAAATTACCAGGTACTTTCGTTTCTTGGTAATGATTCTAATGTTCATGAGAATATGATGCTGCCTAAATTGGATACATTTGTTTTGCTTACAAATGAAGGTCCTAGCTTGGAGAAGGATGAACATTGGAGCAAGAACAAGCATGGAGATGATGGTATGCGCAAGGGGAACAAGAACAGAGTTACAAGTGATGATTTCAGGTCTTTGAAGCCACCATAATGAGTGCATGAAGCCTTGGACGAAATATACAAGATGTCTGATGAGGACATCAATACCATTGTTACACCCACAGCCCCTTCTGCTATACATACTGGACCAATTACTAGAGCTCGTGCACGCCAACTAAATTACCAGGTACTTTCGTTTCTTGGTAATGATTCTAATGTTCATGAGAATATGATGCTGCCTAAATTGGATACATTTGTTTTGCTTACAAATGAAGGTCCTAGCTTGGAGAAGGATGAACATTGGAGCAAGAACAAGCATGGAGATGATGGGATGCGCAAGGGGAACAAGAACGGAGTTACAAGTGATGATTTCAGGACTTTGAAGCCACCATAATGGGTGCATGAAGCCTTGGATGAAATATACAAGATGCCACTTCATAAATTTCGTCCAGAGGCTATTATAGGTGCTGCGTCACCTTTTTATTGGGCCAGGCCCATGTAATTTTGAAATACATTAGAATAGGCCATTTCTAGAGTCCGTATGTGTGGGAAAACAAGAGATAGGGTTGATTTCGGACCCCTCCACCAAGGGCCACGAAATTCCCCCTCTCTTCCTCCATATATACAGCCCTGAGGGCACCGTTTAGACTTTGGGTTTTGTTTAGATTAAAGTTCGCCATAGCTGCAACTTCGCGTACTTCGTTTGTGTTCAACGACCAGACAAAGGCGTCACAGAACCCCACCTTGATCAATAAAGCTTTCATCTTATATTCGCCATATCCAGATTGCAATCTCAGTTTCTTGCTTGTTCTTCATTTGCTCGCGGGAACACACCCTCGTGGTCAGGTTGATGGTGCTCCGGCATGGTCAATAACCTCTCAGAGTTGGGTTAGCGATTGCTAAGGCGTGACATCCTCGCACGTTCGTAGTCGGATCGTCAAAGTCGATTTCCACCAAAGCGATATCCATCATCTCATCGAAAGACGGGACACCTTTGTTGGAAAGCTTGAGGTAGTAACATTCTTTGAAAAAATTTATCAGAAAATTGGCTCAAACTTTTCAAGAGGAAAGTTGGAGAGAGAGTTGTTGTATATCCTGTTTGGTAGTTGTTTTTATCTTCACTGCCGTTGTGATCTTCACTTATATCTTGCTGTCCAGAGGTACTTAGTATCCTTCATTGATGCTAGTTGTGCTACATCGTGACCTCATTAGTGTTCTAGGCTCGCGTCTCTAGTCCGGTCTAGCCTAGGACCAGCACAGTACCGTCGTTGAGCGTTTATTCAACATTGCATCTTCGAATTGATTATTGCTAAAAAAAATTGCTACCACATATAGCCAACC
>NW_025228175.1:98632-100731 GCF_018294505.1 Triticum aestivum | reverse complement strand
AGCTCCACATATATCTACACCGTGTATACATACGTTCCCCTGGCAATCGCTTTACACAATCTTCAGAGTTACTTGACACCGCTGGTTGCCTGTCACCACCTGTCGCATGGTAAGAACTTGTAAGATATTGATATTTGCTTTACTGTGAGCACTTCACAACCACATCCTAGTAGTTCATAGGAACATTATTCTCGAATTTTGTTTCTTGTTTCTACTAATCATGACAGGTTCTGGAGATAGATGTTCTTGGACGATGGACACATCTTCACCATCATGAGAGTTGGGACAACACACACAAGCACATGGTCAGGTTATCTCTTTACCGTCATTTGAGGGTAGATTTAATCCTGCAATTTATCTCGCTTGGGTGCTTGAAGTAGAACAAGTTTTTAGTCATCATGACTTCTCTGAACTTGAGCGAGTACGAGCTGCCACTAGAGCATTTACTGGTTTTGCTTCTGTTTGGTGGAGTGTGCATTGTAAGAAAAACATTGATAACCAACCCACAACTTGGAAAGATTTGAAAGATGTAATGAGACAACAATTTTTCCCTCCTTACTATCATCATGAATTGCTTCGCAAATTTAAACAATTTAAACAAGGCAACAACACTGTTCATGCTTACTACCAAGGGTTCAAATCTTATATGCATTATTGTGACATAGAAGAATCTGAGGATGATACAATGAATAGATTTTTTGGTGGTTTGAACCATGTTATTCAGCCAAGATTTCAGTATATTCCTCGTTGATTACTGGTATGTACGTTCGTGCTTGTACCTTTCAGAGACAGTTATAGGAGGATGCATTGGGTGACTACAACAATTACTATTCCAATTCATGCTCCCTACTATCGGTTGATTCCTCCATCGGTGCACCTTCTAGAGCAGCCACACCTCAGATTGTGAGTGCGACATCATCTCAAGTGTATGGTATATTGCTATTGTCCATACCTACATCAGCTACATCTTTGCGACAAGGTAACAGTAAAGGTATTGATGATATAATTTCATATGAGAATGATGCATGCCTAATTAACTTAAATACATCATGTGTTGAGTTACCTGCTGATTTGAGCATGCCACCTATTTTAGACAATAATGTTACTGTCATGAATGCATCATGTGATCAAACAACTGAAATACCAACAATTTTGAGTGCGTCCATTGAATTAATTGTTGATGTCAAAGAACCATGTGATTCAAGAAATAAATCAGATTTGGATCAAACACATTTTAAAACAACTGTGCCAATGTTTAATCATTTTGATATGACCTCTAATCTTGGTGGTCATTTTGTGTCAAATTACTTATTGCATGTTTGCTTATTTAAGCATGTTGTAGCATGTAAATTTGATGCCAGTAAGGTTTATTCACCAATTTGGGATGGTTTAATCATAAATATTGTCAATCTTTTGAAATGAATAAGAGCTTCACTTATATGTGCAAACTAAGTTGCAATATTTTCGTGCCTTCTTCTTCTTATGATAATATTTTGGCTTTATATTTTATGAACTATGAAAGTTACTCATGCATACATGTGTCATATGTGCAAAAACAAAGGGAAGTAAAAATGGATGACATATTCATATACAACATGTACACATTGTCTCTTTTGTTAGTCAAATTTTAGATTAAGCAACGCCGAGGACGGCTTTGTTTTCAAGAAGGGGAGGATGATGAGGACATGACTACCTTGGATATGACCAAAAATATTGCATACATGCATATTTGTCAGGTGATTTCTAGTGCAAACTATTCAATAATCTTTTTGTTTTATCCAGAATAAAAATACTTCACACACGTTTGTGTTCTGTCTAATTGCAGGTGTATGGGACATTTGTACAATCCACATATGAAGATAAGGGAAAAGGAGAAGATTAGGTTCTATTCAAAAAGTCCTCTCACGTCACTTTTGGGCCAAGAGAAGATAGAGTCCAAGTCTCTCATGTTCTGGATTCAGATTCGGACTACACAAACATACCTGACTCAAAACGCCAACAACTTTTTCATACGGACTCCGAATTGGGTGATTCTTTTTGCGTTGGAAAGTAGATTTCGTGCTCTTTCCAGACCAATTTGATTCACCTTCAAATTCGTC
>NW_025228175.1:87352-98439 GCF_018294505.1 Triticum aestivum | reverse complement strand
GGAGCATTGAGATATCAATGAAACAATCGGACGCTGCAGCAAAATCCGAGTCAAACAACAAGTCTAAAGGTGTTGCATCACCTCCACTTGGGCCCATGAGCCTTGTACGAACTCGGGTTGGTTTTAGGCTGCCTCGGGACGCCCTCCC
The DNA here is from genome assembly GCF_018294505.1 of Triticum aestivum. NCBI lineage: Eukaryota > Viridiplantae > Streptophyta > Magnoliopsida > Poales > Poaceae > Triticum > Triticum aestivum. Next base: position 98,291 of record NW_025228175.1, on the reverse strand, counting down.
ACCTCCTTGGCCGCCACCCCTTGCTCCTATATAAGTAGATCCATCTAGTAGCTTTTCCATTGGGGTTTTATTTAGTTAAAAGTTAGCCATTGCTGCAACTTCGTGTACTTCGTTTGTGTCCAACGACCAGACCAAGACCGCTTATGAAACCCCACTTTTTATCAATACTTCATCCATATTCGCAATATTCAGATTGCTTAATCATATTCTTGCTTGTTCTTCGATTTCTTGCAGAAATAGACCTTCGTGGTCAGGTTGGTCGTGCTCCGGCGAGTTGGTTTAGCGATTGCTAAGGCGCAACGTCATTGCACGTTTGTAGTCGGATCATCAAAGTCATCTCCCCCAAATTGATAGTTATCATCTCATCGAAATATCGGGACCCTCGCCTCTATCAAGGTAGGAAACCATACACAACTTCAAAAGGGCACATCTTAGTAGTAGAATGCAATGAACGGTTATAAGCAAATTCAATATGAGGCAAGCATTCTTCCCACATTTTCTTATTATTCTTCAAAACAGCACTAAGCATAGTAGACAATGTTCTATTGACTACTTCAGTTTGTCCATCAGTTTGGGGGTGACAAGTAGTACTAAAAAGCAGTTTAGTCCCCAACTTAGCCCATAAACATCTCCAAAAGTGGCTAAGAAATTTAGTATCACGATCTGAAACAATAGTATTTGGCACACCATGCAAGCGAATAATTTCACGAAAGAACAAATCAACAACATTAACAGCATCATCGCTTTTATGACATGGTATAAAGTGTGCCATTTTCGAGAATCTATCCACGACAACAAATATGCTATCCCTCCCCTTCTTTGTTAGAGGTAAACCTAAAACAAAGTCCATAGATATATCCTCCCAAGGAACACTAGGTACAGGCAAAGGCATATATAAACCATGAGGATTGAGTCGTGATTTAGCTGTTTGACATGTAGTGCAGCGAGCAACAAAGCGCTCAACATCCCGCCTCATCTTTGGCCAAAAGAAATGTGTAGCAAGTACGTCCTCCGTCTTCTTCACGCCAAAGTGTCCCATTACTCCTCCTCCATGCGCCTCCTGCAATAACAAAAGACGAACGGAGCTAGCTAGAATGCATAGCTTGTTAGCACGGAACACAAAGCCATCATTAACGATGAACTTGTTCCATGTTCTACCTTCGTTACAATTCTGCAATACATCTTTAAAATCAGCATCATGCACATATTGATCTTTGATGGTCTCCAAACTAAATATTTTGAAGTCAAGTTGTGAAAGCATAGTATAGCGACGAGACAATGCATCAGCAATAACACTTTCTTTACCCTTCTTGTGTTTAATGACATAAGGGAAAGTCTCAATGAATTCAACCCATTTAGCATGTCTACGATTCAGTTTAGCTTGACTTTTAATATGTTTCAAAGATTCATGATCAAAGTATATAACAAATTCTTTGGGCCATAAATAATGTTGCCATGTTTCTAAAGTCCGAACAAGAGCATATAATTCTTTATCATAAGTAGAATAATTCAGACAAGGCGCACTCAACTTTTCAGAAAAGTATGCAACAGGTTTGCCATCTTGTAATAACACACCTCCTAATCCAATTCCACTAGCATCACATTGAAGCTCAAAAGTCTTACTAAAATAAGGAAGTTGGAGTAAAGGAGCATGTGTCCACTTATCTTTCAACACCGTGAAGGCTTCTTCCTGTGCGGTATCCCAAACAAAAGGCACATCCTTATTTGTTAGCTCATTGAGAGGTGCAGCAATGGTGCTGAAATCTCTCACAAAACGCCTATAGAATCCAGCGAGGCCAAGAAAACTCCTCATTTGTGTGACCGTTTTGGGCAGTGGCCAACTCTCAATAGCTTCAATCTTGGGTTTGTCAACTTCAATTCCCTGTGGAGTAACAACATAGCCAAGAAAAGATACTCGGTCTGATGAGGACATGACTACCTTGGATACGACCAAAAATATTGCATACATGCATATTTGTCAGGTGATTTCTAATGCAAACTATTCAATAGTCTATTTATGTTATCCAGAACAAAAATACTTCTCACACTTTTGTGTTTTGTCTAATTGCAGGTGTATGGGACATTTGTACAATCCACATATGAAGATAAGGGAAAAGGAGATGTTTAGGTTGTGTTCAAAAAGTCCTCTCACGTCACTTTTGGGCCAAGAGAAGATAGAGTCCAAGTCTCTCACGTTCTGGATTCAGATTCGGACTGCACAGACTGATAGAGGCGAGGGTGTCCCGATCTTTCGATGAGATGATAACTATCGATTTGGTGGAGACGACTTTGACGATCCGACTACAAACGTGCACGACGTTGCGCCTTAGCAATCGCTAAACCAATCTCCTGAGGTTACTGACGATGCCGGAAGCACGGTCAGCCTGACCACGAAGGTCTATTCCTGCAAGCAATCGAAGAACGAGCAAGAATATGATAAAGCAATCTGAATATTGCAAATATATATGAGGTATTGATAATGGTGGGGATCCGTAAGCGGTCTTGGTCTGGTCGTTGGACACAAACAAAGTACACGAAGTTGCAATGGCTAACTTTTAACTAAACAAATCCCAAGGAAAAGCTACTAGATGGATCTACTTATATAGGAGCAAGGGGTGGCGGCCAAGGAGGTGGGAGGACGTCCCAAGGCAGCCTAAAACTAAATCTAGGTCGTACAAGGCCAATGGGCCCAAGTGGAGGTGATGTAACACCTTTGGACTTGTAGTTTGACTCGGATTCTGCTGCAGCATCAGATTGTTTCGTCCACAACTCAACGCTCCGGACGAATTTGAAGGTGATTCCAATTGGGTTGGAAAGTGCACGAAATCTAGTTTCCAATAAAAAAAGAATCACCCAATTCGGAGTCCGTATAAAAAACTTGTGTGCGTTTTGAGTGAGGTATGTCTGTGCAGTCCGAATCTGAATCCAGAACGTGAGAGACTTGGACTCTATCTTCTCTTGGGCCAAAAGTGACGCGAGAGAACTTTTTGGACAGCAAATAAACATCTCTTTCTTCCTTATCTTCATATGTGGATTGTACAAATGTCCCATACACCTACAATTAGACAAAACACAAAAGTGTGTGAAGTATTTTTGTTCTGGATAACATAAATAGATTATTGAATAGTTTGCACTAGAAATCACCTGACAAATATGCATATATGCAATATTTTTGGTCATATCCAAGGTAGTCATGTCCTCATCATCCTCCCCTTCTTGAAAATAAAGCCGTCCTCGGCGTTGCTTAATCTGAAATGTGGCTAACAAAAGAGACAAGGTGTACATGTTGTATATGTATATGTCATCCATTTTTACTTCCCTTGATTTTTGCATATATGACACATGAATAGATGAGTAACTTGCATAGTTCATAAAATCTAAAGCCAAAAAATTAGCACAAGTAGTAGAAGGCATGAAAATATTGCAACTCAGTTTGCACATATAAGTGAAGCTCTTATTCATTTCAAAAGATTGACAATGTTCATCATTAAACCATCCCAACATTGGTGAATAAACCTTACTTGCATCAAATTTACATGCTACAACATGCTTAAATAAGCAAACATGCAATAAGTCATTCAACACAGAATCATCACCAAGATTAGAGGTCATATCAAAATGATTAAACATTGGTTCTTTTGCATCAATAGTTAATTCAATGGGTGCACTCAAAATTGTTGGTATTTCAGTTGTTTGATCACATGGCAAAGTCAAATTATCAACGTAGTCCTCTAAAATAGGTGGTGTGATCAAAGTAGTGGGTAGCTCATCAAATGGTGCATTCAAATTGACAAGGCATTCATCATTCTCATGTAGAGATGGAAGATCAGTACCTTTGTCATTACCTCTTATGATCAACTCAGATGATGTAGCCACTCTCGGGGGCGATGTGTCACATGGTGGAGGTGATGTAGTCCTGACAACAACGGATGTGGTTGTCATAGTATGCCTAGTAGTTGAAGGAACAATCATATCAACTCTTGGAATGTGCACCATGCGCTTGTTCTCCTCGTGGCCAACACGTCGTTTTATTTCCTGTTCAGCTTTGCAAGCAAGATGAAACAAATGGTCCATAGGATAACACTCTTCATGAATTAGTATCTCTTGAATATCACGGTTTAATCCTCCCCAAAATCTATCCATAAAATCATCTTCGCTTTCTTCTAAAGAGGAATGCAACAAGGTAGTTTGTAAATCATCATAATATTTTGTTACAGTTTCACTACCTTGTTTTAAGTGTTGCAACTTCTTAATCATGTCACGAGTATAATAAGCAGGGACGAAAGTATGTCGCATGGCAAGTTTCAAATCATCCCAAGTAGTAGGTATATAATCAGGGTGTAACCGACAATATTCACTCCACCAAACCAAAGCATAACCAGTGAAAGAACCAACCGCAACCTGAGCCTTTTTATGTTCATCGAAATTATGGGAAGCAAATATATTTTTTATGTCGAACTCCCATTCAATATATAAAGCAGGTCTAAAACGGCCATTAAATGGTGGTATAGATACATTAACCTGATCATGTGCATTTGGATGTTTATGCACCTCTCGTGACGGTTGTGGTATTTGCATAGGTGGTGGCATGTCTCCTGCGATCGACAAAGCCCATGAATTGACTCTGGATCCTGTCATGATTAGTAGAACAAGAAACAAAATCCAAAAATAATATTCCTATAACTACTAGGATGTGGTGGTAAAACGCTCACAGTAAAGCAAATATCAATGTCTTACAAGTTCTTACCATGCAGCAGGCGGTGATCGGCAACCAGCGGTGTCAAGTAACTCCGAATATTGAGTGAAGCGATTGCCAGGGGAGCGTACGTATACACGGTGTAGAAATATGTGGAGCTAGGTTGGCTATGTATGGTAGCAAAAGATTAGCAATAATCAATTCAAAGATGCAATGTTGAATAAACGCTCAACGACGGTACTGTGCTGGTCCTAGGCTAGACCGGACTAGAGACGCAAGCCTAGAACACTAATGAGGTCACGGCGTAGCACAACTAGCATCAGTGAAGGATACTAAGTAGCTCTAGACAGCAAGATACAAGTGAAGATCACAACGGCAGTAAAGATAATGATGAAAAACAACTGCCAAACAGGATATACAACAACTCTCTCTCCAACTTTCCTCTTGAAAAGTTTGAGCCAATTTTTTGATAAATTCTTTCAAAGAATGCTACTAACTCAAGCTTTCCAATGCAAAAAGAATCACTCAATTCCGAGTTGATATGAGGAGTCAAAGAATTCTAAAACTGGCCTGAAAAATTGGAACAAGCTGTGTTCACGAACTTCAGAGGGCAAAAAGACCTATTTAGAAGACGATTTTGAGGTGTCAAATATTGAACTAGCTTCTGCAACTATTTAGATGCGGCTCGTCGCTAGCTTCAATTTGAGTACTCACGGAGGCAAAACGGACTTCGTATGAGGAAGATACACCTGTTTTACTGAACAGTGCGCAAAACAGATTCCAATCCGAATTCAGGTACGAGATTGATTCTAGATAGATCCGATTTTTTTTTCTTCTCTCTTTTTTTTTCTCACGCTTTTTTTTTCTTTTTCTTCTCTCTCTTTTTCTTTTTTTTCCTCTCTTTTTTTTTCTCTATCTTTTTTTTTCAAGACAAACTAGATAAGATGCAGATTGGATCAGGCGAAGATGTGAATGACCTCAACTATGATTATGACAATGAACAGTGCGTAGCACGTGGTGGAAATTAATAGATGGGATGGTGGACAGCGGAAAGGATAATGATGCAGTGGCGGCGTGACTAATGTGAACAGAACTCGAAACTCTAAAGGAACTAGACGCTAAGACCAGCAACTTACACGACGATGCAACCGATAATTCAACTATGCAAGCAATGAATAGAAAATTGCAAAGGCTCAGACTGGCTTGGATAAAGGATGAACAGATCTAACTTTTTTTGTTTGGCTTTTTCTTGGACAATAGGTAAGAAAATAAATCTAATCTAGGAAAACTGAAAATTCTCACCGAGCAACCTGAAAACTGATACCACTTGATAGAGGCGAGGGTGTCCCGATCTTTCGATGAGATGATAACTATCGATTTGGTGGAGACGACTTTGACGATCCGACTACAAACGTGCACGACGTTGCGCCTTAGCAATCGCTAAACCAATCTCCTGAGGTTACTGACGATGCCGGAAGCACGGTCAGCCTGACCACGAAGGTCTATTCCTGCAAGCAATCGAAGAACGAGCAAGAATATGATAAAGCAATCTGAATATTGCAAATATATATGATGTATTGATAATGGTGGGGATCCGTAAGCGGTCTTGGTCTGGTCGTTGGACACAAACGAAGTACACGAAGTTGCAATGGCTAACTTTTAACTAAACAAATCCCAAGGAAAAGCTACTAGATGGATCTACTTATATAGGAGCAAGGGGTGGCGGCCAAGGAGGTGGGAGGACGTCCCAAGGCAGCCTAAAACTAAATCTAGGTCGTACAAGGCCAATGGGCCCAAGTGGAGGTGATGTAACACCTTTGGACTTGTAGTTTGACTCGGATTCTGCTGCAGCATCAGATTGTTTTGTCCACAACTCAACGCTCCGGACGAATTTGAAGGTGATTCCAATTGGGTTGGAAAGTGCACGAAATCTAGTTTCCAATAAAAAAAGAATCACCCAATTCGGAGTCCGTATGAAAAACTTGTGTGCGTTTTGAGTGAGGTATGTCTGTGCAGTCCGAATCTGAATCCAGAACGTGAGAGACTTGGACTCTATCTTCTCTTGGGCCAAAAGTGACGCGAGAGAACTTTTTGGACAGCAAATAAACATCTCTTTCTTCCTTATCTTCATATGTGGATTGTACAAATGTCCCATACACCTACAATTAGACAAAACACAAAAGTGTGTGAAGTATTTTTGTTCTGGATAACATAAATAGATTATTGAATAGTTTGCACTAGAAATCACCTGACAAATATGCATATATGCAATATTTTTGGTCATATCCAAGGTAGTCATGTCCTCATCACAGACATACCTGACTCAAAACGCCAACAACTTTTTCATACGGACTCCGAATTGGGTGATTCTTTTTCTGTTGGAAACTAGATTTCGTGCTCTTTCCATACCAATTGGATTCACCTTCAAATTCGTCCGGAGCGTGGAGTTACGGACGAAACAATCTGACGTTGCAGCAGAATCCGAGTCAAACTACAAGCCCAAAGGTGTTGCATCATCTCCACTTGGGCCCATGAGCCTTGTACGACCTAGGGTTAGTTTTAGGCTGCCTTGGGACGTCCTCCCACCTCCTTGGCCGTCACCCCTTGCTCCTATATAAGTAGATCCATCTAGTAGCTTTTTGCTTGGGATTTGTTTAGTTAAAAGTTAGCCATTGCAACTTCGTGTGCTTCGTTTGTGTCCAACGACCAGACCAAGACCACTTTTCGGATCCCCACCATTATCAATACTTCATACATATTCGCGATATTCAGATTGCTTTTATCATATTCTTGCTTGTTCTTCGATTGCTTGCAGGAATAGACCTTCGTGGTCAGGTTGATCGTGCTCCGGCGTGGTCAATAACCTCTCGGAGTTGGTTTAGCGATTGCTAAGGCACAATATCGTTGCACGTTTGTAGTCGGATCGTCAAAGTCGTCTCCACCAAATCGATAGTTATCATCTCATGGAAAGATCGGGATACCCCGCCTCTATCAAGTGGTATCAGTTTTCAGGTTGCTCGGTGAGAATTTTCAGTTTTCCTAGATTAGATTTATTTTCTTACCTATTGTCCAAGAAAAATCCACAAAAAAGAGTTAGATCTATTCATCCTTTGTCCAAGCCAGTCTGAGCCTTTGCAATTTTCTTTTCATTGCTTGCATAGTTGAATTATCGGTTGCATCGTCGTGTCGAGTTGCTGGTCTTAGTGTCTAGGTCGTTTAGAGTTTCGAGTTCTGTTCACATTAGTCACGTCGCCGCTACATCATTATCCCTTCCGCTGTCCACCACCCATCCATCAATTTCCTCCACGTGCTACCCACCGTTCATTTTCATAATCATAGTTGAGATTGTTCCCATCTTCGCTTGATCCAATCTACATCTTATCTAGCTTGTTTTGGAAAGAGGGAGAGAGAAAAAAAAGATAGAGAAAAAAAACGAGAGAAAAAAAAGTAAAAAAAAAGTCAGAGAAAAAAAAGAAAGGAAAAGAAAAAACAGTGTGAGAAAAAAAAGAGGAGAAAAAAAAACAAAATTCAGATCTATCTAGACTCATTCTCGTAGTTGAATTCGGATTGGAATCTGTTTGTGCACTGTTCAGTAAAACAGGCATAACTTCCTCATATGAAGTCTGTTTTGGCTCCGCGAGTACTCAAATGAAAGCTAGTGACGAGCCACATCTAAATAGTTGCAGAAGCTAGTTCAGTATTTGGCACCTCAACATCAGCTTCTAAATAGGTCTACTGCTATTGCGATCTTCACTTATATCTTGTTGTCCAGAGCTACTTCATATCCTTTATTGATGCTAGTTGTGCTACGACGTGACCTCATTAGTGTTCTAGGCTCGCGTCTCTAGTTTGGTCTAGCCTAGGACCAGCACAGTACCGTCTTTGAGCGTTTATTCAACATTGCATCTCTGAATTGATTATTGCTAATCTTTTGCTACCATATATAGCCAACCCAGGTCCACATATTTCTACACTGTGTATACGTACGTTCCCCTGGCAACCGTTTTACACAATCTTCGGAGTTATTTGACACCGCTGGTTGCCTGTCACCACCTGCCGCATGGTAAGAACCTGTAAGATATTGATATTTGCTTTACTGTGAGCACTTTACAACCACATCCTAGTAGTTCATAGGAACATTATTCTCGAATTTTGGTTCTTGTTTCTACTAATCATGACAGGTTCCAGAGATAGAAGTTCTTGGATGACGGACACATCTTCACCATCACGAGAGTTGGGACAACACACACAAGCATATGGTCAGGTTATCTCTTTACCATCATTTGAGGGTAGATTTAATCCTGCTATTTATCTAGCTTGGGAGCTTGAAGTAGAACAAGTTTTTAGTCACCATGATTTTTCTGAACTTGAGAGAGTACGAGCTACCATTAGAGCATTTACTGGTTTTGCTTCTGTTTGGTGGAGTGTACATTGTAAGAAAAACATTGATAACCAACCCACAACTTGGAAAGTTTTGAAAGCTGTAATGAGACAACAATTTTTTCCTCCTTACTATCGTCATGAATTGCGTCGCAAATTGGAGCAATTAAAACAAGGCAGTAACACTGTTCATGCTTACTACCAAGAGTTCAAATCTTATATGCATCATTGTGACATAGAAGAATCTGAGGATGATACAATGAATAGATTTTTTGGTGGTTTGAACCATGATATTCAGGCAAGATTTCAGTATATTCCTCGTTGCATTACTGGTATGTATGTCCGTGCTTGTACCTTTGAGAGACAAATACAGGAGGATGCATTGGGTGACTACAACAACTACTATTCCAGTTCATGCTCACCATCGCCGGTTGGTTACTCCAGTATTGTACCTACTAGAGCAGCCCCACCTCGGATTGTGAGCGCGATATCATCTCAAGAGTATGGTACATTGTCAACGTCCGTACCTACATCAGCTACATCTCTGCGAGGTAACAGTAAAGGTCTTGATGATATAACTTCACATGAGAATGAAGCATGTCTAGTTAACTTGAATGCATCATGTGTTGAGTTACCTGTTGATTTGAGCACACCAACTATTTTAGAGACTCTTTTTACTGTCATGAATGCGTCATGTGATCAAACAACTGAAATATCAACAATTTTGAGTGCACCCATTGAATTAACTGTTGATGCAAAAGAACTAATGTTTAATCATTTTGATATGACCTCTAATCTTGGTGATGATTCTGTGTCCAATGACTTATTGCATGTTTGCTTATTTAAGCATGTTGTAGCATGTAAATTTCATGCAAGTAAGGTTTATTCATCGAAGTTAGGATGGTTTAATGATGAACATTGCCAATCTTTTGAAGTGAATAAGAGCATCACTTATATGTGCAAACTGAGTTGCAATATTTTCATGCATTCTACTTCTTGTGATAATTTTTTGGCTTTAGATTTTATGAACAATGAAAGTTACTCATGTATACATGTGACATATGTGCAAAAATCAAGGGAAGTTAAAATGGATGACATATACATATACAACATGTACACCTTGTCTCTTTTGTTAGCCACATTTCAGATTAAGCAATGCCGAGGACGGCTTTGTTTTCAAAAAGGGGAGGATGACGAGGACATGACTACCTTGGATACGACCAAAAATATTGCATACATGCATATTTGTCAGGTGATTTCTAATGCAAACTATTCAATAGTCTATTTATGTTATCCAGAACAAAAATACTTCACACACTTTTGTGTTTTGTCTAATTGCAGGTGTATGGGACATTTGTACAATCCACATATGAAGATAAGGGAAAAGGAGATGTTTAGGTTGTGTTCAAAAAGTCCTCTCACGTCACTTTTGGGCCAAGAGAAGATAGAGTCCAAGTCTCTCACGTTCTGGATTCAGATTCGGACTGCACAAACATACCTGACTCAGAACGCCAACAACGTTTTCATACGGACTCCGAATTGGGTGATACTTTTTTTTGTTGGAAACTAGATTTCGTGCTCTTTCCATACCAATTGGATTCACCTTCAAATTCGTCCGGAGCGTGGAGTTACTGACGAAACAATCTAACGTTGCAGCAGAATCCGAGTCAAACTACAAGCCCAAAGGTGTTGCATCATCTTCACTTGGGCCCATGAGCCTTGTACGACCTAGGGTTAGTTTTAGGCTGCCTTGGGACGTCCTCCCACCTCCTTGGCCGCCACCCCTTGCTCCTATATAAGTAGATCCATCTAGTAGCTTTTTGCTTGGGATTTGTTTAGTTAAAAGTTAGCCATTACAACTTC
>NW_025228175.1:86023-87182 GCF_018294505.1 Triticum aestivum | reverse complement strand
TGTGCTTCGTTTGTGTCCAACGACCAGACCAAGACCACTTTTCAGATCCCCACCATTATCAATACTTCATACATATTCGCGATATTCAGATTGCTTTTATCATATTCTTGCTTGTTCTTCGATTGCTTGCGGGAATAGACCTTCGTGGTCAGGTTGATCGTGCTCCGGCATGGTCAATAACCTCTCGGAGTTGGTTTAGCGATTGCTAAGGCACAACGTCGTTGCACGTTTGTAGTCGGATCATCAAAGTCGTCTCCACCAAATCGATAGTTATCATCTCATCGAAAGATCGGGACACCCCGCCTCTATCAAGGAACAACACAAGGACTAAGGGATTTGCGTATATAACCTTTGTCGAGCAGCTCCTGTACTTGACGCATAATCTCCTTCGTCTCCTCTGGATTGGAACAGTATGGTGCACGGTTGGGTAATGGTGCACCGGGAATTAAGTCAATTTGATGCTCAATCCCTCGAATGGGAGGTAATCCCGGTGGCACGTCTTGTGGAAAGACGTCAGCGAACTCCTGCAAAATGTTAGTGACAGCAGCAGGCAAAGAGGAAGGCACGTCCTCGAATGAAAATAATGCCTCTTTGCACACAAAAGCATAGCAAACAGATTTGCTGAAATATAGCTCATCAATATCAGATTTAGTGGCAAGTAAACATGCACTTTTCAATTTAATTTCAGAAGCAACACTAGATGGTTTACTATTAGGCTTCATTTGTTGCTCAAATTCTTTTGCGACAATCTGATTTTCACTCTTATTTTTTCTCCTGTTTTGCTTTATTAGCTCTATTAATATCATCTTTCAAAATGGAATCAGGAGTCATAGGAAGCAAAGTAATATTTTTATCCTTATGAACAAGAGTATACTGATTGTTTCTACCATGGTGTACAGAATTTTTATCAAATTGCAATGGTCGACCAAGTAATAAGGAACATGCTTGCATAGGTACCACATCACAATCAACATAATCAGCATATGTAGAGATACTAAAATACACACGAATAGTATGTGTTACCTTAACCTTGCCGCTGTTGTTGAACCATTGGATGTAGTAAGGATGTGGATGTGGTCTTGTGGTGAGAGATAGCTTCTCCACCATCTCCATGCTAGCCAAGTTGTTGTAGCTCCCTCCGTCTACGATGACGCACACA
>NW_025228175.1:0-84417 GCF_018294505.1 Triticum aestivum | reverse complement strand
AATGTTCCTTCACAACTCCCTTTGTATGGAGCAAATTGTGCCTCTGATTTTGCTCAGCTTGTGTGACCTGCACACTCAAAACACGTTGAGCAACTAAACATTCATACCTGTCAGCGTCTTCAGGAGCCATGTATTGCGTCTCATGATCAGAATCATCTCCACCATGTTCTTTACATGTAATAAGAGCCAAAGTCTCCTCATCATAGTCACTAGCGGACTCATACCCACCATCCTCAGTAGCAATCATCACACGCTGAGATTTGCATTCTCTCGCATAATGACCTCTTCCCTTACAACGATGACAAATAAGATCACTTGTGTGCCCTGTTGATGCCATTGAAGAAGAAGAACTCTGTGCAGGTGATGAGGACATCAATATCATTGTTACAACCACAACCCCTACTGCTACATATACTGGACCAATTACTAGAGCTCGCGCACGCCAATTAAATTATCAGGTACTTTCGTTTCTTGGTAATGATTCTAATGTTCATGAGAATATGATGCTGCCTAAATTGGATACATTTGTTTTGCTTACAAATGAAGGGCCTAGCTTGGAGAAGGATGAATGTTGGAGCAGGAACAAGCATGGAGATGATGGCATGCACAAGGGGAACAGGAACGGAGTTACAAGTGATGATTTCAGGACTTTGAAGTCACCATAATGAGTGCATGAAGACTTGGACGAAATATACAAGATGCCACTTCATAAATTTCGTCCAGAGGCTATTCTAGGAGTTGCGCCATCTTATTATACGGCCAGGCCCATGTAATTTCGAAATACATAAGTATAGGTTATTTTTAGAGTCCGTATGTATGGGGAAACAAGAGATAGGGTTAGTTTCGGACCCCTCCACCAAGGGCCACGAAATTCACCCCCTCTTCCTCCATATATACAGCCCTTAGGGCACTGTTTAGACTTTGGGTTTTGTTTAGATTAAAAGTTCGCCATAGCTGCAACTTCGCGTACTTCGTTTGTGTTCAATGACCAGACAAAGGCGTCACAGAACCCCACCTTGATCAATAAATCTTTCCTCTGTTATTCGCAATATCCAGATTGCAATCTTAGTTTCTTGCTTGGTCTTCGTTTGCTTGCAGGAAATAGACCTTCGTGGTCAGGTTGATCGTTCTCCTGCGTGGTCAATAACCTCTTGGAGTTGGTTTAGCGATTGCTAAGGCGCGACGTCTTCGCACGTTTCTAGTCGGATCGTCAAAGTCGACTTCCACCAAAGCGATATCCATCGTCTCATCGGAAGACGGGACACCTTTGCCTCTATCAGCAGGCCCAGCAGGTGCGCTCTTGGCAGATAATGGTGGTTGTGCCTACTTTCTTGTATCACGATTGGAGGTGGCACCTGATGGAGGTGCCGGTGCAGTTGAAGTAGAAGATGCATGGGGTGTCCATGATGAAGGTTGGCCTGCAGAAAAGTTAGTTCGCGCCAATGCTTGTCGATCCTGCACTTCACGTTCAGCTTTACAAGCAAGATGGAATAAACGAGTGATATTAGTATACTCCTTATACTCTAGAATGGTCTGAATCTCTCTATTTAATCCACCCATAAAACGTGCAAGCATAGCTTCATTCTCCTCCACAATACCACATCTAATCATGCCAGTTTGTAATTCCTGATAATATTCTTCTACAAAAAAAATTCCTTGTCTTAAACGCCGCAATTTTTGAAGCAATTCACGTTGATAATATGGTGGAACCCAACGAGTACGCATAGCAGTTTTCAAAGCAGCCCAAGTAGTTGGAATAGGATATAATCTACAATATTCAGACAACCATACACATGCAAAACTAGTGAAAGCATAAACAACAACAGCAAACCGTCTCTCCTCGGGATATTGTAAACATGTAAAACTGATGCGGAGCATCCCACGTTCATCCCCATGTACACTCCGACTACTCTCCAAACTCCAAGAGGACTTATGACGAGACCTCAACTATACGCCGTTAGACACAAGGCGAACTCGCTCCTTTCTGAACCTTCACTTTCTACATGTGAGACATGGCTACTACCTCCAACGTGTGTTCTATGCATGATCAGGTACTTGGAGAAAAGCCACGAAGCCACCACATCCAACGGAAGAGCTAGCGAGGACGCCAAGTACAAGGATCAAGAGAAGGAGCTGCCCGAAGCTACAGCCACCGGACGACCGACCCAGCCCGGACGTCCGGCCCCTGAAGGTCACGCTGGCCAAGGAAACCAGGCCAACGCACGCTACAACGGCTGGACGTCCGACGAGGACAGGACGTCCGATGACTCCCAGGCCCCCGGACGACCGAACCCCTCCGGACGTTCGGTACTTCTCCACCCGAGCCAAATCTACGGAAGTCCGAAGACTCCCGGACGTCCGGACCTTCCCGAGCCTCTGGACAACCGGAACCCACCGGACGTCCGACGCCTGTCTGCGCACAGTGTATGGGACCAAGTCCATGTATCCCCCACTTACCCGTTCATGGCCCATGACTATATATACTCCTCCACCTCCTCCTAGTTAGGTTTAGCATTGATTTAGCTCATTTGTGAGATAGAGCCTCGCTCATCCATCGGATCTCCTCCTCATGAGAGACCGCGGCCTCTTCGGAGAAGATCCACTTGGATTCAAGACCCCTTTACGGGAAGATCCCCTTGTGGATTCAAGACCTCCTCACGGAGAAGAACGGTTACTCTTGTATCTTCCCTTTGTTGATTTTGAATCTTGTGCTACCTTATGTGTTCGGTGATCTAGCCCTTGTGTGATCAATTACTTGTCGCTTGAGTGTTTCTCTCGTTCCTCCCCGTGATTTCCCTTGTGTTCTTCTGCGCGTTCTTCATATTTCTCCATAGGATCCACTCCAAACGTGAAAGATCGTCACCATAGGGTTCGACCCTACATCAAAAACTTGTTCAGTTTCTAACTCCCAAGTAAGGTATATATCAGGAACATATCTACCCTCAAATGGTGGAATATTCAATTTCAGTTTAGGAATATGGTCATTATCTCGTACCTGAGGTGCTGGTGCAGGCCTACCGTTGCGAATATATACCTGAGGTCGACCTGCTGGTGGTGGTGCTGGTGGCTGCACGGAGTTCTGATTTTGATCAACCTCATCCTCGTAATAGTCCTCCACCTTTGCAGTAACAACAGGAGCTAAAGAAGCACCAACAGCAGTAGCAGCGGCACTAGAATTTTGTCCTGGCTCAATAGGAACACACTGTGCTCGTCCTACTGTATCGCGGCGTAGAGCTGGTTGTGGGAGACATTTGAGTAATTCTTCAAACTTAGCGTCCAGCTTGGTGTCAATTGACTTCTCAATGTCATCCATCTTCTCCATTGCCTTTCCAAAGCTGGCCATCACGTCTTCCACCTGTTGACCCAACATTTGATGAAACTTATCATGAAGCTCCTTGTTCGTCATGTTCTCCCAGTCAATCTCGTCGGCTTGTGTTCCTGCCATAGTTAGCAGCAATAGAAACAGACAAGAATATGATCCTACAAACTACTGGAATATGATGGTGGTGGGGTGTCACAAACCCGTCAAGCGAATCTCAAATTCTTACCAGTTCTTATCCACCAGCAGGTGGTGATCAGCAACCATTGTAGTCAAAACTCTCAAAGCTTGGATAGAGCGATTACCAAGGAGAGTCAAACGCACGACGTAGATGTATGTGGAGCAGGGAAGGCTTATAATATGGTAGCAAAAAGGGTCAGCAATAATCAATTCAGAGATGCAAAGTTGAATACACGCTCGACGACGGTACTGTGCTGGTCCTAGGCTAGACCGTGCTAGAGACGCGAGCCTAGAACACTAACAAAATCACGGCGCGGCACGTAATCAAGGGAGGAGCACACTCTGAAGTTTTTTTTCTCTTTTTTTTCACTTGTTTTGCACTTTTTTTCCTCTTTTTTTTTGCTCCGCAACATTTTTTTTTGAAAAAGTCTACAAAAGGCCTAAAAACTGCCTAGCCGGAATTTTCCAGACTTAGTTTTTTCTTAAACTGGAACTATTTTTCTTGTATGGGTAGCACGGAAGTTGGGGAATCCGACTTGTTGATGTTTCGTAGTATCGCGTGCTCTGGAACTCAAAGATAAAGGAATAAATATTGGACTCGGATTAGGACTGGTGGCGGATATGAATCTGGTGGAACTCGCACTGGTGATGGTATATGTGGACTCGGATTGGTGGTGGTATATGAACTCGGATTGGTGGTGGTATACGGACTCGGATTGGTGGTGGTATATGGACTCGGATTGGTGGTGGTATATGGACTCTGATCGGTGGTGGTATATGGACTCAGAGAAGTAGCGGATAAGCGGTGGTGGTATATGACAGGGCGATGATGATGGTGCGGCGGCGGCGTGATTACCCGTGAACAGAACTCGAAACTCTAAAGACTAGACCCTAAGACAAGCAACTTGAAACGATGAAGCAACCGCGAATTCAACAACGCAAATACAGAAAAGATTATGCAAAGGCTCAGATTGGTTAGGATAGGACGAACTAACCCTAATTTTTTTTGGCTTCTTCGTGGACTATAGGTATGAGGGAACAGACTCGATCTAAACTACGAAAAATTGTAAAATCTCACCGAGCAACCTGAAAATCTGATACCACTTGATAGAGGCAAAGGTGTCCCGTCTTTTGATGAGAGGATGGATATCGCTTTGGTGGAAGTCGACTTTGACAATCCGACTACGAACGTGCGAGGACGTCGCGCCTTAGCAATCGCTAAACCAACTCCGAGAGGTTATTGACCACGCCGGAGCATGATCAACCTGACCACGAGGGTCTGTTTCCTGCGAGCAAACGAAGAAAAAGCAAGAAACTGAGATTGCAATCTGGATATTGCGAATATAAGATTAAAGCTTTATTGATCAAGGTGGGGTTCTGTGACGCCTTTGTCTAGTCGTTAAACACAAACGAAGTACGCAAAGTTGCAGCTATGGCGAACTTTAATCTAAACAAAACCCAAAGTCTAAACGGTGCCCTAAGGGCTGTATATATGGAGGAAAAGGGGGAATTTCGTGGCCCTTGGAGGAGGGGTCCGAAATCAACCCTATCTCTTTTTTCCCCACACATAAGGACTCTAAAAATAGCCTATACTTATGTATTTTGAAATTACATGGGCCTGGCCCAATAATAAGGTGATGCAGCACCTAGAATAGCCCCGGGACGAAATTTATGAATTGGCATCTTGTATATTTCGTCCAAGGCTTCATGCACTCATTATGGTGGCTTCAAAGTCCTGAAATCATCACTTGCAACTCCGTTCTTGTTCCCCTTGCGCATGCCGTCATCTTCATGCTTGTTCTTGCTCCAATGTTCATCCTTCTCCAAGCTAGGCCCTTCATTTGTAAGCAAACCAAATGTATCCAATTTAGGCAGCATCATATTTGATGTAGGGTAGTGATAGAGGCGGAGGTGTCCCGTCTTTCGATGAGATGATGGATTTTTCTTTGGTGGAAGTCGACTTTGACGATCCGACTACGAACGTGCGAGGACGTCGCGCCTTAGCAATCGCTAAACCAACTCCGAGAGGTTATTGACCACGCCGGAGCACGATCAACCTGACCACGAGGGTCTGTTTCCTGCGAGCAAACGAAGAACAAGCAAGAAACTGAGATTGCAATCTGGATATTGCGAATATAAGATGAAAGCTTTATTGATCAAGGTGGGGTTCCGTGACGCCTTTGTCTGGTCGTTGAACACAAACGAAGTACGCGAAGTTGCAGCTATGGCGAACTTTTAATCTAAACAAAACCCAAAGTCTAAACGATGCCCTAAGGGCTGTATATATGGAGGAAGAGGGGGGAATTTCGTGGCCCTTGGTGGAGGGGTCCGAAATCAACCATATCTCTTGTTTCCCCACACATACGGACTCTAAAAATAGCCTATACTTATGTATTTCGAAATTACATGGGCCTGGCCCAATAATAAGGTGACGCAGCACCTAAAATAGCCTCGGGACAAAATTTATGAAGTGGCATCTTGTATATTTCGTCCAAGGCTTCATGCACCCATTATGGTGGCTTCAAAATCCTGAAATCATCACTTGTAACTCCGTTCTTGTTCCCCTTGCGCATGCCATCATCTCCATGCTTGTTCTTTCTCCAATGTTCATCCTTCTCCAAGCTAGGCCCTTCATTTGTAAGCAAAACAAATGTATCCAATTTAGGCAGCATCATATTCTCATGAAGATTAGAATCATTACCAAGAAACGAAAGTACCTGGTAATTTAGTTGGCGTGCACGAGCTCTAGTAATTGGTCCAGTATGTATAGCAGCAGGGGCTGTGGGTGTAACAATTGTATTGATGTCCTCATCATCCTCCCCTTCTTGAAATGAAGTCGTCCTCGACGGAAGTTCATCTTCCTCACCCAAATAAGGCTTCAAATCTACAATGTTAAAAGTGGGACTATGATAGAGGCGGGGTGTCCCGATCTTTCGATGAGATGATACTACCGATTTGGTGGAGACGACTTTGACGATCCGACTACAAACGTGCACGACGTTGCGCCTTAGCAATCGCTAAACCAATCTCCTAAGGTTACTGACGATGCTGGAAGCATGGTCAGCCTGACCACGAAGGTCTATTCCTGCAAGCAATCGAAGAACGAGCAAGAATATGATAAAGCAATCTGAATTTTGCAAATAAATATGAAGTATTGATAATGGTGGGGATCCGGAAGCGGTCTTGGTCTGGTCGTTGGACACAAACGAAGTACACGAAGTTGCAATGGCTAACTTTTAACTAAACAAATCCCAAGCAAAAGCTACTAGATGGATCTACTTATATAGGAGCAAGGGGTGGCGGCCAAGGAGGTGGGAGGACGTCCCAAGGCATCCTAAAACTAAATCTAGGTCGTACAAGGCCAATGGGCCCAAGTGGAGGTGATGTAACACCTTTGGACTTGTAGTTTGACTCGGATTCTGCTGCAGCATCAGATTGTTTCGTCCACAACTCAACGCTCCCGACGAATTTGAAGGTGACTCCAATTGGGTTGGAAAGTGCACGAAATCTAGTTTCCAACAAAAAAAGAATCACCCAATTCGGAGTCTGTATGAAAAACTTGTGGGCGTTTTCAGTCAGGCATGTCTGTGCAGTCCGAACCTGAATCCAGAACGTGAGAGACTTGGACTCTATCTTCTCTTGGGCCAAAAGTGACGTGAGAGAACTTTTTGGACAGAAAATAAACATCTCTTTCTTCCTTATCTTCATATGTGGATTGTACAAATGTCCCATACACCTGCAATTAGACAAAACACAAAAGTGTGTGAAGTATTTTTGTTCTGGATAACATAAATAGATTATTGAATAGTTTGCACTAGAAATCACCTGACAAATATGCATATATGCAATATTTTTGGTCATATCCAAGGTAGTCATGTCCTCATCATCCTCCCCTTCTTGAAAATAAAGCCGTCCTCGGTGTTGCTTAATCTGAAATGTGGCTAACAAAAGAGACAAGGCGTACATGTTGTATATGTATATGTCATCCATTTTTACTTCCCTTGATTTTTGCATATATGACACATGAATAGATGAGTAACTTGCATAGTTCAAAAAATCTAAAGCCAAAAAATTAGCACAAGAAGTAGAAGGCATGAAAATATTGCAACTCAGTTTGCACATATAAGTGAAGCTCTTATTCATTTCAAAAGATTGACAATGTTCATCATTAAACCATCCCAACATTGGTGAATAAACCTTACTTGCATCAAATTTACATGCTACAATATGCTTAAATAAGCAAACATGCAATAAGTCATTCAACACAGAATCATCACCAAGATTAGAGGTCATATCAAAATGATTAAACATTGGTTCTTTTGCATCAATAGTTAATTCAATGGGTGCACTAAAAATTGTTGGTATTTCAGTTGTTTGATCACATGGGAAAGTCAAATTATCAACGTAGTCCTCTAAAATAGGTGGTGTGATCAAAGTAGTGGGTAGCTCATCAGATGGTGCATTCAAATTGACAAGGCATTCATCATTCTCATGTAGAGATGGAAGATCAGTACCTTTGTCATTACCTCTTATGATCAAATCAGATGATGTAGCCACTCTCGGGGGCGATGTGTCACATGGTGGAGGTGATGTAGTCCTGACAACAACGGATGTGGTTGTCATAGTATGCCTAGTAGTTCAAGGAACAATCATATCAACTCTTGGAATGTGCACCGTGCGCTTGTTCTCCTCGTGGCCAACACGTCGTTTTATTTCCTGTTCAGCTTTGTAAGCAAGATGAAACAAATGGTCCATAGGATAACACTCTTCATGAATTAGTATCTCTTGAATATCACGGTTTAATCCTCCCCAAAATCTATCCATAAAATCATCTTCACTTTCTTCTAAAGAGGAATGCAACAAGGTAGTTTGTAAATCATCATAATATTTTGTTACAGTTTCATTACCTTGTTTTAAGTGTTGCAACTTCTTAATCATGTCACGAGTATAATAAGCAGGGACGAAAGTATGTCGCATGGCAAGTTTCAAATCATCCCAAGTAGTAGGTATATAATCAGGGTGTAACCGACAATATTCACTCCACCAAACCAAAGCATAACCAGTGAAAGAACCAACCGCAACCTTAACCTTTTTATGTTCATCGAAATTATGGGAAGCAAATATATTTTTTATGTCGAACTCCCATTCAATATATAAAGCAGGTTTAAAACGGCCATTAAATGGTGGTATAGATACATTAACCTGATCATGTGCATTTGGATGTTTGTGCACCTCTCGTGACGGTTGTGGTACTTGCAAAGGTGGTGGCACGTCTCCCGCGATCGACGAAGCCCATGAATTGACTCTGGATCCTGTCATGATTAGTAGAACAAGAAACAAAACCCAAAAATAATGTTCCTATAACTACTAGGATGTGGTGGTAAAACGCTCACAGTAAAGCAAATATCAATGTCTTACACGTTCTTACCATGCAGCAGGCGGTGATCGGCAACCAGCGGTGTCAAGTAACTCCGAATATTGAGTAAAGCGATTGCCAGGTGATAGAGGCAAAGGTGTCCCGTCTTTCGATGAGATGGTGGATTTCGCTTTGGTGGAAGTCGACTTTGACGATCCGACTACGAACGTGCGAGGAC
The DNA here is from genome assembly GCF_018294505.1 of Triticum aestivum. Classification (NCBI taxonomy): domain Eukaryota; kingdom Viridiplantae; phylum Streptophyta; class Magnoliopsida; order Poales; family Poaceae; genus Triticum; species Triticum aestivum. Next base: position 75,324 of record NW_025228175.1, on the reverse strand, counting down.
GTCGCGCCTTAGCAATCGCTAAACCAACTCCGAGAGGTTATTGACCACGCCGGAGCACGATCAACCTGACCACGAAGGTCTGTTTCCTGCGAGCAAACGAAGAACAAGCAAGAAACTAAGATTGCAATCTGGATATTGCGAATATAAGATGAAAGCTTTATTGATCAAGGTGGGGTTCTGTGACGCCTTTGTCTGGTCGTTGAACACAAACGAAGTACGCGAAGTTGCAGCTATGGCGAACTTTTAATCTAAACAAAACCCAAAGTCTAAACGATGCCCTAAGGGCTGTATATATGGAGGAAGAGGGGGGGAATTTCGTGGCCCTTGGTGGAGGGGTCCGAAATCAACCCTATCTCTTGTTTCCCCACACATACGGACTCTAAAAATAGCCTGTACTTATGTATTTCGAAATTACATGGGCCTGGCCCAATAATAAGGTGACGCAGCACCTAAAATAGCCTCGGGACGAAATTTATGAAGTGGCATCTTGTATATTTCGTCCAAGGCTTCATGCACCCATTATGGTGGCTTCAAAGTCCTGAAATCATCACTTGTAACTCCGTTCTTGTTCCCCTTGCGCATGCCATCATCTCCATGCTTGTTCTTGCTCCAATGTTCATCCTTCTCCAAGCTAGGCCCTTCATTTGTAAGCAAAACAAATGTATCCAATTTAGGCAGCATCATATTCTCATGAACATTAGAATCATTACCAAGAAACGAAAGTACCTGGTAATTTAGTTGGCGTGCACGAGCTCTAGTAATTGGTCCAGTATGTATAGCAGCAGGGGCTGTGGGTGTAACAATTGTATTGATGTCCTCATCATTAAACATTGGTTCTTTTGCATCAATAGTTAATTCAATGGGTGCACTCAAAATTGTTGGTATTTCAGTTGTTTGATCACATGGCAAAGTCAAATTATCAACGTAGTCCTCTAAAATAGGTGGTGTGATCAAAGTAGTGGGTAGCTCATCAGATGGTGCATTCAAATTGACAAGGCATTCATCATTCTCATGTAGAGATGGAAGATCAGTACCTTTTTCATTACCTCTTATGATCAACTCAGATGATGTAGCCACTCTCGGGGGCGATGTGTCACATGGTGGAGGTGATGTAGTCCTGACAACAACGGATGTGGTTGTCATAGTATGCCTAGTAGTTGAAGGAACAATCATATCAACTCTTGGAATGTGCACCGTGCGCTTGTTCTCCTCGTGGCCAACATGTCGTTTTATTTCCTGTTCAGCTTTGCAAGCAAGATGAAACAAATGGTCCATAGGATAACACTCTTCATGAATTAGTATCTCTTGAATATCACGGTTTAATCCTCCCCAAAATCTATCCATAAAATCATCTTCACTTTCTTCTAAAGAGGAATGCAACAAGGTAGTTTGTAAATCATCATAATATTTTGTTACAGTTTCACTACCTTGTTTTAAGTGTTGCAACTTCTTAATCATGTCACGAGTATAATAAGTAGGGACAAAAGTATGTCGCATGGCAAGTTTCAAATCATCCCAAGTAGTAGGTATATAATCAGGGTGTAACCGACAATATTCACTCCACCAAACCAAAGCATAACCAGTGAAAGAACCAACCGCAACCTTAACCTTTTTATGTTCATCGAAATTATGGGAAGCAAATATATTTTTTATGTCGAACTCCCATTCAATATATAAAGCAGGTTTAAAACGGCCATTAAATGGTGGTATAGATACATTAACCTGATCATGTGCATTTGGATGTTTGTGCACCTCTCGTGACGGTTGTGGTATTTGCAAAGGTGGTGGCACGTCTCCCGCGATCGACAAAGCCCATGAATTGACTCTGGATCTTGTCATGATTAGTAGAACAAGAAACAAAACCCAAAAATAATGTTCCTATAACTACTAGGATGTGGTGGTAAAACGCTCACAGTAAAGCAAATATCAATGTCTTACAAGTTCTTACCATGCAGCAGGCGGTGATCGGCAACCAGCGGTGTCAAGCAACTCCGAATATTGAGTAAAGCGATTGCCAGGGGAGCGTACGTATACACGGTGTAGAAATATGTGGAGCTGGGTTGGCTATATATGGTAGCAAAAGATTAGCAATAATCAATTCAAAGATGCAATGTTGAATAAACGCTCAACGACGGTACTGTGCTGGTCCTAGGCTAGACCGGACTAGAGACGCGAGCCTAGAACACTAATGAGGTCACGTCGTAGCACAACTAGCATCAATGAAGGATATTAAGTAGCTCTGGACAGCAAGATATAAGTGAAGATCACAACGGCAGTAAAGATAATGAGGTGAAACAACAGCCAAGCAGGATATATCAACAACTTTGTCTCCAACTTTCCTCTGAAAAAGTTTGTGCCGATTTTTTTGTTTTTTTTTCTCTCTTATTTTTTCCTCACACTTTTTTTTTCTTTCTCTCCTTTTTTTTCTCTGACTTTTTTTTCTCCTTTTTTTTCTCTCGTTTTTTTTCTCTTTTTTACTCCCTCTTTCCAAAACAAACTAGAGAAGATGCAGATTGGATCAAGTGAAGATGTGAACGATCTCAACTATTATTATGACAATGAATGGTGGGTAGCACGTGGTGGAAATTGATGGATGGGTGGTGGACAGCGGAAGAGATAATGATGCAGCGGTGGCGTGACTAATGTGAACAGAACTCGAAACTCTAAACGAACTAGACACTAAGACCAGCAACTCGACACGACGATGCAACCGATAATTCAACTATGCAAGCAATGAAAAGAAAATTGCAAAGGCTCAGACTGGCTTGGACCAAGGATGAATAGATCTAACTCTTTTTTGTGGCTTTTTCTTGGACAATAGGTAAGAAAATAAATCTAATCTAGGAAAACTGGAAATTCTCACCGAGCAACCTGAAAACTGATACCACTTGATAGAAGCGAGGGTGTCCCGATCTTTCGATGAGATGATAACTATCGATTTGGTGGAGACGACTTTGACGATCCGACTACAAACGTGCACGACATTGCGCCTTAGCAATCACTAAACCAATCTCCTGAGGTTACTGACGATGCCGGAAGCACGGTCAGCCTGACCACGAAGGTCTATTCCTGCAAGCAATCGAAGAACGAGCAAGAATATGATAAAGCAATCTGAATATTGCAAATATATATGAGGTATTGATAATGGTGGGGATCCGTAAGCGGTCTTGGTCTGGTCGTTGGACACAAACGAAGTACACGAAGTTGCAATGGCTAACTTTTAACTAAACAAATCCCAAGGAAAAGCTACTAGATGGATCTACTTATATAGGAGCAAGGGGTGGCGGCCAAGGAGGTGGGAGGACGTCCCAAGGCAGCCTAAAACTAAATCTAGGTCGTACAAGGCCAATGGGCCCAAGTGGAGGTGATGCTTGTAGTTTGACTCGGATTCTGCTGCAGCATCAGATTGTTTCGTCCACAACTCAACGCTCCGGACGAATTTGAAGGTGATTCCAATTGGGTTGGAAAGTGCACGAAATCTAGTTTCCAACAAAAAAAGAATCACCCAATTCGGAGTCCGTATGAAAAACTTGTGTGCGTTTTGAGTCAGGTGTGTCTGTGCAGTCCGAATCTGAATCCAGAACGTGAGAGACTTGGACTCTATCTTCTCTTGGGCCAAAAGTGACGTGAGAGAACTTTTTGGACAGCAAATAAACATCTCTTTCTTCCTTATATTCATATGTGGATTGTACAAATGTCCCATACACCTGCAATTAGACAAAACACAAAAGTGTGTGAAGTATTTTTGTTCTGGATAACATAAATAGATTATTGAATAGTTTGCACTAGAAATCACCTGACAAATATGCATATATGCAATATTTTTGGTCATATCCAAGGTAGTCATGTCCTCATCAAATGTGCACCGTGCGCTTGTTCTCCTCGTGGCCAACACGTCGTTTTATTTCCTGTTCAGCTTTGCAAGCAAGATGAAACAAATGGTCCATAGGATAACACTCTTCATGAATTAGTATCTCTTGAATATCACGGTTTAATCCTCCCCAAAATCTATCCATAAAATCATCTTCACTTTCTTCTAAAGAGGAATGCAACAAGGTAGTTTGTAAATCATCATAATATTTTGTTACAGTTTCACTACCTTGTTTTAAGTGTTGCAACTTCTTAATCATGTCACGAGTATAATAAGCAGGGACGAAAGTATGTCGCATGGCAAGTTTCAAATCATCCCAAGTAGTAGGTATATAATCAGGGTGTAACCGACAATATTCACTCCACCAAACCAAAGCATAACCAGTGAAAGAACCAACCGCAACCTTAACCTTTTTATGTTCATCGAAATTATGGGAAGCAAATATATTTTTTACGTCGAACTCCCATTCAATATATAAAGCAGGTTTAAAACGGCCATTAAATGGTGGTATAGATACATTAACTTGATCATGTGCATTTGGATGTTTGTGCACCTCTCGTGACGGTTGTGGTATTTGCAAAGGTGGTGGCACGTCTCCCGCGATCGACAAAGCCCATGAATTGACTCTGGATCCTGTCATGATTAGTAGAACAAGAAACAAAACCCAAAAATAATGTTCCTATAACTACTAGGATGTGGTGGTAAAACGCTCACAGTAAAGCAAATATCAATGTCTTACAAGTTCTTACCATGCAGCAGGCGGTGATCGGCAACCAGCGGTGTCAAGTAACTCCGAATATTGAGTAAAGCGATTGCCAGGGGAGCGTACGTATACACGGTGTAGAAATATGTGGAGCTGGGTTGGCTATATATGGTAGCAAAAGATTAGCAATAATCAATTCAAAGATGCAATGTTGAATAAACGCTCAACGACGATACTGTGCTGGTCCTAGGCTAGACCGGACTAGAGACGCGAGCCTAGAACACTAATGAGGTCACGTCGTAGCACAACTAGCATCAATGAAGGATACTAAGTAGCTCTGGACAGCAAGATATAAGTGAAGATCACAACGGCAGTAAAGATAATGAGGTGAAACAACAGCCAAGCAGGATATATCAACAACTTTGTCTCCAACTTTCCTCTGAAAAAGTTTGTGCCGATTTTTTTGTTTTTTTTTCTCTTTTTTTTTCCTCACACTTTTTTTTTCTTTCTCTCCTTTTTTTTCTCTGACTTTTTTTTCTCCTTTTTTTTCTCTCGTTTTTTTTCTCTTTTTTACTCCCTCTTTCCAAAACAAACTAGAGAAGATGCAGATTGGATCAAGTGAAGATGTGAACGATCTCAACTATTATTATGACAATGAATGGTGGGTAGCACGTGGTGGAAATTGATGGATGGGTGGTGGACAGCGGAAGAGATAATGATGCAGCGGTGGCGTGACTAATGTGAACAGAACTCGAAACTCTAAACGAACTAGACACTAAGACCAGCAACTCGACACGACGATGCAACCGATAATTCAACTATGCAAGCAATGAAAAGAAAATTGCAAAGGCTCAGACTGGCTTGGACCAAGGATGAATAGATCTAACTCTTTTTTGTGGCTTTTTCTTGGACAATAGGTAAGAAAATAAATCTAATCTAGGAAAACTGGAAATTCTCACCGAGCAACCTGAAAACTGATACCACTTGATAGAAGCGGGGTGTCCCGATCTTTCGATGAGATGATACTACCGATTTGGTGGAGACGACTTTGACGATCCGACTACAAACGTGCACGACGTTGCGCCTTAGCAATCGCTAAACCAATCTCCTAAGGTTACTGACGATGCTGGAAGCACGGTCAGCCTGACCACGAAGGTCTATTCCTGCAAGCAATCGAAGAACGAGCAAGAATATGATAAAGCAATCTGAATTTTGCAAATAAATATGAAGTATTGATAATGGTGGGGATCCGGAAGCGGTCTTGGTCTGGTCGTTGGACACAAACGAAGTACACGAAGTTGCAATGGCTAACTTTTAACTAAACAAATCCCAAGCAAAAGCTACTAGATGTTTCTACTTATATAGGAGCAAGGGGTGGCGGCCAAGGAGGTGGGAGGACGTCCCAAGGCATCCTAAAACTAAATCTAGGTCGTACAAGGCCAATGGGCCCAAGTGGAGGTGATGTAACACCTTTGGATTTGTAGTTTGATTCGGATTCTGCTGCAGCATCAGATTGTTTCGTCCACAACTCAACGCTCCGGACGAATTTGAAGGTGATTCCAATTGGGTTGGAAAGTGCACGAAATCTAGTTTCCAACAAAAAAAGAATCACCCAATTCGGAGTCCGTATGAAAAACTTGTGTGCGTTTTGAGTCAGGCATGTCTGTGCAGTCCGAATCTGAATACAGAACGTGAGAGACTTGGACTCTATCTTCTCTTGGGCCAAAAGTGACGTGAGAGAACTTTTTGGACAGCAAATAAACATCTCTTTCTTCCTTATCTTCATATGTGGATTGTACAAATGTCCCATACACCTGCAATTAGACAAAACACAAAAGTGTGTGAAGTATTTTTGTTCTGGATAACATAAATAGATTATTGAATAGTTTGCACTAGAAATCACCTGACAAATATGCATATATGCAATATTTTTGGTCATATCCAAGGTAGTCATGTCCTCATCAGACTAACCCCAAAATCTGCAGGCAGCTCAAGTTTATATGCATTATCATTTATTTTCTCTAACACCTTAAAGGGACCATCAGCACGTGGCATTAACTTTGATTTGCGCAAATCAGGAAATCTATCCTTACGCAAATGTAACCAAACAAGATCTCCAGGTGCAAACACAACATGTTTTCTACCCTTATCTCCAGCAAGTTTATATTTAGCATTCATGCGCTCAATGTTTTCCTTAGTTAACTCATGCATTTTTAAAATCAATTCAGCACATTGTTTAGCATCAAAATTAACCTTCTCCGAAGATGGAAGAGGCAACAAATCAATAGGTGCATGAGGTAGGAAACCATACACAACTTCAAAAGGGCACATCTTAGTAGTAGAATGCAATGAACGATTATAAGCAAATTCAATATGAGGCAAGCATTCCTCCCACATTTTCTTATTATTCTTCAAAACAGCCCTAAGCATAGTAGACAACGTTCTATTGACTACTTCAGTTTGTCCATCAGTTTGGGGGTGACAAGTAGTACTAAAAAGCAGTTTAGTCCCCAACTTAGCCCATAAACATCTCCAAAAGTGGCTAAGAAATTTAGTATCACGATCTGAAACAATAGTATTTGGCACACCATGCAAGTGAATAATTTCACGAAAGAACAAATCAGCAACATTAACAGCATCATCGCTTTTATGACATGGTATAAAGTGTGCCATTTTCGAGAATCTATCCACGACAACAAATATGCTATCACTCCCCTTCTTTGTTCGAGGTAAACCTAAAACAAAGTCCATAGATATATCCTCCCAAGAAACACTAGGTACAGGCAAAGGCATATATAAAGCATGAGGATTGAGTCGTGACTTAGCTTTTTGACATGTAGTGCAGCGATCAATAAAACGCTCAACATCCCGTCTCATCTTTTGCCAAAAGAAATGTGTAGCAAGTACATCCTCCGTCTTCTTCACGCCAAAGTGTCCCATTAATCCTCCTCCATGCGCCTCCTGCAACAACAAAAGACGAACGGAGCTAGCTGGAATGCGTAGCTTGTTAGCACGAAACACAAATCCATCGTTAACAACAAACTTGTTCCACATTCTTCCTTCTTTACAATTCTGCATTACATCTTTAAAATTAGCATCATGCACATATTGATCTTTGATGGTCTCCAAACCAAATATTTTGAAGTCAAGTTGTGAAAGCATAGTATAGCGACGAGACAATGCATCAGCAATAACATTTTCTTTTCCCTTCTTGTGTTTAATGACATAAGGGAAAGTCTCAATGAATTCAACCCATTTAGCATGTCTACGATTCAGTTTAGCTTGACTTTTAATATGTTTCAAAGATTCATGATCAGAATGTATAACAAATTCTTTGGGCCATAAATAATGTTGCCATGTTTCTAAAGTCCGAACAAGAGCATATAATTCTTTATCATAAGTAGAATAATTCAGACTAGGCCCACTCAATTTTTCATAAAAGTATGCAACAGGTTTGCCATCTTGTAATAACACACCTCCTAATCCAATTCCACTAGCATCACATTCAATCTCAAAAGTCTTATTAAAATCAGGAAGTTGGAGTAAAGGAGCATGTGTCAACTTATCTTTCAATACCTTGAAGGCTTCTTCCTGTGCGGTACCCCAAAGAAAAGGCACATCTTTCTTTGTAAGCTCATTGAGAGGTGCAGCAATGGTGCTGAAATCTCTCACAAAACGCCTATAGAATCCAGCGAGGCCAAGAAAACTCCTCACTTGTGTGACCGTTTTGGGCTGCGGCCAACTCTCAATAGCTTCAATCTTGGCTTTATCAACTTCAATTCCCTGTGGAGTAACAACATAGCCAAGAAAAGATACTCGGTCGGTGCAAAAGGTGCACTTCCCAAGGTTACCAAACAAACGTGCATCACGTAGAGCAATAAAAACAGCACGTAAATGTTCCAAATGTTCTTCCAAAGATCTGCTATAAATCAATATGTCATCAAAGTAAACTACCACAAATCGTCCAATGAAAGCACGTAAAACTTCGTTCATTAATCTCATGAAAGTACTAGGTGCATTAGTTAACCCAAAAGGCATGACTAACCACTCATATAATCCAAACTTAGTTTTTGATAGAGGCGAGGGTCCCGATCTTTCGATGAGATGATGGATATCGCTTTGGTGGAAGTCGACTTTGACGATCCGACTACGAACGTGCGAGGACGTCGCGCCTTAGCAATCGCTAAACCAACTCCGAGAGGTTATTGACCACGCCGGAGCACGATCAACCTGACCACGAGGGTCTGTTTCCTGCGAGCAAACGAAGAACAAGCAAGAAACTAAGATTGCAATCTGGATATTGCGAATATAAGATGAAAGCTTTATTGATCAAGGTGGGGTTCTGTGACGCCTTTGTCTGGTCGTTGAACACAAACGAAGTACGCGAAGTTGCAGCTATGGCGAACTTTTAATCTAAACAAAACCCAAAGTCTAAACGATGCCCTAAGGGCTGTATATATGGAGGAAGAGGGGGGGGAATTTCGTGGCCCTTGGTGGAGGGATCCGAAATCAACCCTATCTCTTGTTTCCCCACACATACGGACTCTAAAAATAGCCTATACTTATGTATTTCGAAATTACATGGGCCTGGCCCAATAATAAGGTGACGCAGCACCTAAAATAGCCTCGGGACGAAATTTATGAAGTGGCATCTTGTATATTTCGTCCAAGGCTTCATGCACCCATTATGGTGGCTTCAAAGTCCTAAAATCATCACTTGTAACTCCGTTCTTGTTCCCCTTGCGCATGCCATCATCTCCATGCTTGTTCTTGCTCCAATGTTCATCCTTCTCCAAGCTAGGCCCTTCATTTGTAAGCAAAACAAATGTATCCAATTTAGGCAGCATCATATTCTCATGAATATTAGAATCATTACCAAGAAACGAAAGTACCTGGAAATTTAGTTGGCGTGCACGAGCTCTAGTAATTGGTCCAGTATGTATAGCAGCAGGGGCTGTGGGTGTAACAATTGTATTGATGTCCTCATCATCCTCCCCTTCTTGAAATGAAGTCGTCCTCGACGGAAGTTCATCTTCCTCACCCAAATAAGGCTTCAAATCTGCAATGTTAAAAGTGGGACTAACCCCAAAATCTGCAGGCAACTCAAGTTTATATGCATTATCATTTATTTTCTCTAACACCTTAAAGGGACCATCAGCACGTGGCATTAACTTTGATTTGCGCAAATCAGGAAATCTATCCTTACGCAAATGTAACCAAACAAGATCTCCAGGTGCAAACACAACATGTTTTCTACCCTTATCTCCAGCAAGTTTATATTTAGCATTCATACGCTCAATGTTTTCCTTAGTTAACTCATGCATTTTTAAAATCAATTCAACACGTTGTTTAGCATCAAAATTAACCTTCTCCGAAGATGGAAGAGGCAACAAATCAATAGGTGCATGAGGTAGGAAACCATACACAACTTCAAAAGGGCACATCTTAGTAGTAGAATGCAATGAACGATTATAAGCAAATTCAATATGAGGCAAGCATTCCTCCCACATTTTCTTATTATTCTTCAAAACAGCCCTAAGCATAGTAGACAACGTTCTATTGACTACTTCAGTTTGTCCATCAGTTTGGGGGTGACAAGTAGTACTAAAAAGCAGTTTAGTCCCCAACTTAGCCCATAAACATCTCCAAAAGTGGCTAAGAAATTTAGTATCACGATCTGAAACAATAGTATTTGGCACACCATGCAAGTGAATAATTTCACGAAAGAACAAATCAGCAACATTAACAGCATCATCGCTTTTATGACATGGTATAAAGTGTGCCATTTTCGAGAATCTATCCACGACAACAAATATGCTATCACTCCCCTTCTTTGTTCGAGGTAAACCTAAAACAAAGTCCATAGATATATCCTCCCAAGAAACACTAGGTACAGGCAAAGGCATATATAAAGCATGAGGATTGAGTCGTGACTTAGCTTTTTGACATGTAGTGCAGCGATCAATAAAACGCTCAACATCCCGTCTCATCTTTTGCCAAAAGAAATGTGTAGCAAGTACATCCTCCGTCTTCTTCACGCCAAAGTGTCCCATTAATCCTCCTCCATGCGCCTCCTGCAACAACAAAAGACGAACGGAGCTAGCTGGAATGCGTAGCTTGTTAGCACGAAACACAAATCCATCGTTAACAACAAACTTGTTCCACATTCTTCCTTCTTTACAATTCTGCATTACATCTTTAAAATTAGCATCATGCACATATTGATCTTTGATGGTCTCCAAACCAAATATTTTGAAGTCAAGTTGTGAAAGCATAGTATAGCGACGAGACAATGCATCAGCAATAACATTTTCTTTTCCCTTCTTGTGTTTAATGACATAAGGGAAAGTCTCAATGAATTCAACCCATTTAGCATGTCTACGATTCAGTTTAGCTTGACTTTTAATATGTTTCAAAGATTCATGATCAGAATGTATAACAAATTCTTTGGGCCATAAATAATGTTGCCCTGTTTCTAAAGTCCGAACAAGAGCATATAATTCTTTATCATAAGTAGAATAATTCAGACTAGGCCCACTCAATTTTTTAGAAAAGTATGCAACAGGTTTGCCATCTTGTAATAACACACCTCCTAATCCAATTCCACTAGCATCACATTCAAGCTCAAAAGTCTTATTAAAATCAGGAAGTTGGAGTAAAGGAGCATGTGTCAACTTATCTTTCAATACCGTGAAGGCTTCTTCCTGTGCGGTACCCCAAAGAAAAGGCACATCTTTCTTTGTAAGCTCATTGAGAGGTGCAGCAATGGTGCTGAAATCTCTCACAAAACGCCTATAGAATCCAGCGAGGCCAAGAAAACTCCTCACTTGTGTGACCGTTTTGGGCTGCGGCCAACTCTCAATAGCTTCAATCTTGGCTTTATCAACTTCAATTCCCTATGGAGTAACAACATAGCCAAGAAAAGATACTCGGTCGGTGCAAAAGGTGCACTTCCCTAGGTTACCAAACAAACGTGCATCACGTAGAGCAATAAAAACAGCACGTAAATGTTCCAAATGTTCTTCCAAAGATCTGCTATAAATCAATATGTCATCAAAGTAAACTACCACAAATCGTCCAATGAAAGCACGTAAAACTTCGTTCATTAATCTCATGAAAGTACTAGGTGCATTAGTTAACCCAAAAGGCATGACTAACCACTCATATAATCCAAACTTAGTTTTAAATGCTGTTTTCCATTCATCTCCCAATTTCATACGAATTTGATGGTAGCCACTACGCAAATCAACTTTGGAGAATATTGTAGAGCCACTCAATTCATCAAGCATATCATCTAGCCTAGGAATAGGATGACGATAACGAATAGTAATATTATTAATGCCTCTACAATCAACACACATACGTGATGTACCATCCTTTTTCGGCACTAGAATAATAGGAACAACACAAGGACTAAGGGATTCCCGTATATAACCTTTGTCGAGAAGCTCTTGTACTTGACGCATAATCTCCTTCGTCTCCTCTGGATTGGTACGGTATGGTGCACAGTTTGGCAGTGAAGCACCGGGAATTAAGTCAATCTGATGCTCAATCCCTCGAATAGGCGGTAATCCCGGTGGCACGTCTTGTGGAAAAGCGTCAGCGAACTCCTGCAAAATGTTAGTGACAGCAGGAGGCAAAGAGGAAGGCACGTCCTCGAATGAAAATAATGCCTCTTTGCACACAAAAGCATAGCAAACAGATTTGCTGAAATCTAGCTCATCAATATCAGATTTGGTGGCAAATAAACATGCACTTTTCAATTAAATTTCAGAAGCAACACTAGATGGTTTATTATTAGGCTTCATTTGTTGCTCAAATTCTTTTGCCACAATCTGATTTTCACTCTTATTCTTCTCATGTTGTGCTTTATTAGCTCTATTAATATCATCTTTCAAAATGGAATCAGGAGTCATAGGAAGCAAAGTAATATTTTTATCATTATGAACAAGAGTATAGTGATTGTTTCTACCATGGTGTACAGAATTTTATCAAATTGCCATGGTCTACCAAGTAATAAGGAACATGCTTGCATAGGTACCACATCACAATCAACATAATCAGCATATGTAGAGATACTAAAATGCACACGAACAGTACGTGTTACCTTAACCTTGCCGCTGTTGTTGAACCATTGGATGTAGTAAGGATGTGGATGTGGTCTTGTGGTGAGAGAAAGCTTCTCCACCATCTCCATGCTAGCCAAGTTGTTGCAGCTCCCTCCGTCTATGATGACGCGCACAGAACGTTCCTTCACAACTCCCTTGGTATGGAACAAATTGTGCCTCTGATTTTGCTCAGCTTGTGTGATCTGCACACTCAAAACATGTTGAGCAACTAAACATTCATACCTGTCAGCGTCTTCAGGAGCCATGTATTGCGTCTCATGATCATAGTCACTAGCGGACTCATATCCACCATCCGCGGTAGCAATCATCACACGCGGAGATTTGCATTCTCTCGCATAATGACCTCCTCCCTTACAACGACGACAAATAATATCACTTGTGTGCCCTGTTGATGCCATGGAAGAACAAGAACTCCGTGCAGGCCCAGCAGGTGCGCTCTTGGCAGATAATGGTGGTTGTGCCTGTTTTCTTGTATCACGGCTGGAGGTGGCACCGGATGGAGGTGCTGGTGCAGTTGAAGTAGAAGATGCACGTGGTGTCCATGATGAAGGTCGTCCTGCAGAAAAGTTAGTTCGCCCCAATGCTTGTCGATCCTCCACTTCACGTTCAGCTTTACAAGCAAGATGGAATAAACGAGTGATGTTAGTATACTCCTTATAGTCTAGAATGGTCTGAATCTCTCTATTTAATCCACCCAGAAAACGTGCAAGCATAGCTTCATTCTCCTCAACAATACCACATCTAATCATGCCAGTTTGTAATTCCTGATAATATTCTTCTACAGAATTTTTCCCTTGTCTTAAACGCTGCAATTTTTGAAGCAATTCACGTTGATAATATGGTGGAACCCAACGCGTACGCATAGCGGTTTTCAAAGCAGCCCAAGTAGCGGGAATAGGATATAATCTACAATGTTCAGACCACCATACACATGCAAAACTAGTGAAAGCACAAACAGCAGCAGCAACTCATCTCTCCTCAGGATATTGTAAACATGTAAATCGTTGTTCAGTTTCTAACTCCCAAGTAAGATATATATCAGGAACATATCTACCCTCAAATGGTGGAATATTCAATTTCAGTTTAGGAATATGGACATCATCTCGTACCTGAGGTGGTGGTGCAGGCCTACCATTACGAATATATACCTGAGGTCGACCTGCTAGTGGTGGTACAGGTGGCTGCACGTAGTGCTGATTTTGATCAACCTCATCCTCATAATCTCCCACATAATCATCCTCCTGGGTACCAGCAGCAGCAGCCATAGAAGTATCAACAGCAGCACCAACAGTTTGGCCAAACGCAAGAGGAACACGGCTTGCTCGGCGGAGGTGTGTTTCGCGACGTGGAGTCAGTCGTTGTTGTTGTTGTTGGAGAGGTGCGTTAGGTGCAGCGGGTGGTGGTGGTGGAAGACGCGCGAGCAATTCATTAAACTTGTTATCGAGCTTTGTTTCGAACGTCTTCTCAAGGCCAGTGATCTTCTCCATGGCCTCTTCAAAATTGTTCAGCACATCTTGCACCTGTTCAGTCATCATTTCCTGAAACTTATCATGAAGCTCCTTGTTCGATAAATTCTCCCAGTCAATCTCGTCGGCTTGTGATCCTGGCATGGTTAGCAGCAATAGAAACACATAAGAATATGATCCTACAGACTACGAACAAGTGGTGGTGGTGGGTGTCACAAATCCGTCAAGCAAAACTCAAATTCTTACCAGTTCTTACACAGCAACAGGCGGTGATCGGCAACCGTTGTAGTCAAAACTCTCAAAGCTTGGATAGAGCGATTACCAGGGAGAGTCAAACGCACGACGTAGATGTATGTGGAGCTGGGAAGGCTTATAATATGGTAGCAAAAAGGGTCAGCAATAATCAATTCACAGATGCAAAGTTGAATAAACGCTCAACGACGGTACTGTGCTGGTCCGAGTCCAGTAATTGTTGCATTGTTCTCGATTTCCAGATCACGCGATACTCCGAGTCGTGACAGAGAAGGACTCCCCAACTTCCGAGCCATCCGCAGAAGAAAATTAGTTCCAATTTCAAAAAAAAAACTAAGTCTGGAAAATTCTAGCTAGGCAGTTTTTAGACCATTTGTAGACTTTTTCGATATAGGCAAAGGTGTCCCGTCTTTCGATGAGATGATGGATATCGCTTTGGTGGAAGTCGACTTTGACGATCCGACTACGAACGTGCGAGGACGTCGCGCCTTAGCAATCGCTAAACCAACTCCGAGAGGTTATTGACCACGCCGGAGCACGATCAACCTGACCACGAGGGTCTGTTTCCTGCGAGCAAACGAAGAACAAGCAAGAAACTAAGATTGCAATCTGGATATTGCAAATATAAGATGAAAGCTTTATTGATCAAGGTGGGGTTCTGTGACGCCTTTGTCTGGTCGTTGAACACAAACGAAGTACGCGAAGTTGCAGCTATGGCGAACTTTTAATCTAAACAAAACCCAAAGTCTAAACGGTGCCCTAAGGGCTGTATATATGGAGGAAGAGAGGGGGAATTTCGTGGCCCTTGGTGGAGGGGTCCGAAATCAACCCTATCTCTTGTTTCCCCACACATACGGACTCTAAAAATAGCCTATACTTATGTATTTCGAAATTACATGGGCCTGGCCCAATAAAAAGGTGACGCAACACCTATAATAGCCTCGGGACGAAATTTATGAAGTGGCATCTTGTATATTTCGTCCAAGGCTTCATGCACCCATTATGGTGGCTTCAAAGTCCTGAAATCATCACTTGTAACTCCGTTCTTGTTCCCCTTGCTCATGGCATCATCTCCATGCTTGTTCTTGCTCCAATGTTCATCCTTCTCCAAGCTAGGCCCTTCATTTGTAAGCAAAACAAATGTATCCAATTTAGGCAGCATCATATTCTCATGAACATTAGAATCATTACCAAGAAACGAAAGTACCTGATAATTTAATTGGCGTGCGCGAGCTCTAGTAATTGGTCCCGTATATGTAGCAGTAGAGGCTGTGGGTGTAACAATGGTATTGATGTCCTCATCACTCCTGAGCTTCTTGGTGATGTTCCTCTTCATACCTAAGGAGGCATAGCATATTTTGGTGAGGTAGTAAACATGTTCCATCCGTGTCCATATGCAAGTCTAGTAGGAAGGAGTTCACCTCGGTTTCCAAAGCACGTGCTCTTGCTCTTGTCATGGGTCCTCGTGGGGTTGGATGTGTCGGTGTAGAGTCCATGGGGATGATGGAAGGATGCTCCGCATCATCTCCCCTCCCTTGGGAAAGATCCGACCTCGGATCAAAATCTTCATCACCATGGAAAGGCGAGAGGTCTTTGACGTTGAAGATGTCGCTCACATTGTACTTGTCTCGTGGGAGTTCAATCTTGTAGGCCTTGTCGTTGTAGCGTGCTAGCACCTTGAATGGTCCATCGGCTCGAGGGAGAAGTTTGGACTTGCGTTTGTTGGGGAAGCGGTCCTTGCGAAGGTGTAGCCACACGAGATCGCCTATGTTGAAGATCATGGGTTGCTTGTTGACGTCGAGCTTGGTCGCTAGTCGATGTACTTGGCGCTCGATGATGTTCCTTGTATCTTCATGCATCCATGTTGGTGCGCTCTTGTAGAGGAAGAGGTAAAATCTCCAATGGGGACAACGGCTTGAAGCCGTAGACGACCTCGAAGGGGGACTTGCCGGTAGTCGAATGTCTTGCACGGTTGTAGGCGTACTCGGCGATGGGTAGACACGCCTCCCCCTCCTTGATGTTCTTCTTGATAAACACGCGAAGTAGAGTAGATAGTGTCCGGTTCGTCAACTCCGTTTGGCCGTCGGTTTGAGGATGGTATGCGGATGAGAACAAGAGCTTGATTCCGAGCTTGGCGCATAGAGTCTTCCAAAAGTAACTCAAGAACTTGACGTCGCGGTCAGAGACGATTGTCTTTGGTACTCCATGGAGGCGCAAGATTTCCCTACAAAAGAGATTGGCAACATGTGAAGCATCGTCTATCTTTTTGCAAGGAATGAAATGTGCCATCTTGGAAAATCGGTCCACGACAACAAATACGGAATCCTTTCCACTTTGGGTTGTAGGCAAACAAAGTACAAAATCCATGCTAATGTCTTCGCAAGGTTGATAAGGAATAGGAAGAGGCATGTAAAGGCCATGGGATTGAGCTTTAGACTTAGCTTTGCGGCATGTAGAGCATCGGGTGGTGAAGCGTGAGACGTCATGGAACATCTTGGGCCAAAAGTTGTTCTTGGAGAGCGTGGCGAAAGTCTTGTCGCGTCCAAAGTGTCCCATGAGTCCGCCTCCATGAGCCTCTTGCAAAAGGAGCAAATGAAGAGAAGACTCGGGAATGCATAGTTTGTTAGCTCTCATAAGATAACCATCCTTGATGTAATATTGTTCCCAAGATGTATGCGTCAAACATTTAGCATAATGAGTTGCAAAAGATGGATCATTAGCATACAAGTCTTTTATGTGCTCAAAGCCAATAACATTCAACTCAAGTTTAGTGACAAGCGTGCATATGCATGAAAGTGCATCGAAAACTACATTTTCCTTACCCTTAATGTACTTGATCACATAGGGAAAAGATTCAATAAATTCACTGCATTTGGCATGACGCTTGTTCAACTTAGTTTGACCCTTTAAGTACTTAAGTGTTTCATGATCGGTATGGATGACAAACTCATGAGGTCCAAGATAATGTTCCCAAACATGTAGCACACGAACTAAAGCATACAATTCTTTGTCATAGGTGGGATAATTAAGTTGAGCACCGGAGAGTTTTTCACTAAAATATGCAATTGCTCATTTTTCTTGCATCAAAACTCCGCCAATTCCGGTACCACTTGCATCACAATGAACCTCAAAAGTTTTGTCAAAGTTGGGCAAAGCAAGAATCGGAGCATGAGTAAGCAAAGACTCGAGCTCATCAAAAGCGGTGGATTGTAAAGATCCCCAAACAAAAGGAGCATTCTTCTTACTCAAAGCATGCAAAGGGGCGGCAATAGTGCTAAAGTCTTTCACAAAGCGACGATAAAAACCTGCAAGACCAAGAAAACTTCGCACTTGTTGCAAATTGGTGAGTTGGGGCCAAGTTTTAGTTGCTTCAATTTTAGTTTCATCAACATGGACACCCTTGGAAGAGACAACGAAACCCAAGAAAACCACTTTGTCAACACCAAATGTGCACTTTTTCATGTTGGCATAAAGACTTTCCTTGCGAAGTGTTTGCAAAACAACCCTAACATGATCAAGATGCTCTTTCATGGTTTTGCTAAACACAAGAATATCATCGAAGTAAACCACAACAAAGACTCGAATATAAGGGCGAAGTACATGATGCATGAGACGCACGAAAGTACCGGGAGCTTCCGATAAACCCATAGGCATGACTAACCACTCATATAAGCCAAATTTTGTTTTGAAAGCAGTTTTTCATTCATCACCTTCTTGTATGCGGATTTGATAATAGCCACTTTTAAGATCAATTTTTGAGAATGGCTCCACTAAGTTCATCAAGCATATCATCTAAGCGAGGAATGGGATGCCTATAGCAAACGGTGATAGCATTTATAGGTCTATAATCTGAACACAGGCGGAAACTTCCATCGGGCTTAGGCACAAGTATAACGGGAATGGCACAAGGGCTTAAGCTTTCACGTACATGACCGTTGTCGATTAGTTGTTGTACTTGCCGTTGAATCTCCTTGGTTTCTTCGGGATTGACACGGTATGGAGCTTTGTTTGGAAGTGGCGCTCCGGGGATGAGGTCGATTCGATGCTCAATGCCTCGTAGAGGAGGTAGACCCGGAGGTAGCTCATTGGGGAAAACATCTTGAAATTCCTGCAAAAGAGATTGAAACACCAAAGGTAGCTCGTGAGTGGTGTTAGTTTTTGGTTCTCCATCCTTGCACACAAGGACAAAGTGTATCACACTCGATGGGTTCTCACACACTTCTCTCATCTCACTTTTTGTGGCAAATAGTATGAGGTTTTTCTCTCTAGGCGAAGAGGCGCTCAAGTTTGGCTTGTTGCTCTCACTCATGTTTTGGTGGCTCACTTTCTCGCTCTTCTCTCTATGGTGGGTGGCTTGCTTGTCGGCTATCACTTGACTAGGAGACATAGGTCGTAGCACATATTCCTTCCCTTTCATCTTGAAGCTATAGTGATTGGTACGCCTATTGTGGATGACACCACAGTCGAATTGCCATGGTCGACCAAGAAGGAGGTGGAAAATGGTCATTGGGACCACATCACACTCCAAAGTGTCCTCATATGCACCAATTTTGAAGGAGACTTGGACCGTATGCTCAACTCGTATAGTGCCGGAGTCACTTAGCCATTGAACCTTGTAGGGGTGCGGGTGCTTCCTCTTGACCAATTGAAGCTTGGAGCATAGTTCTTCACTTGCCAAGTTGTGGCAACTACCTCCATCGATGATGACCTTGACGGACCTTCCATTGTTGCCGGCCTTGGTGTGGAAGATATGGCATCGTTGGTCTTCTTCTTGTTGATGTTGAAGTGTCAAGACCTTGGAGACAACGAGAGCGGGGCTCGTATCTTCATCACAAAAGACTTGATCCTCTTCATCCTCGTTCACGCGCCGGTGCATGGCCACTTGCTCAATAGCTTCCATTTCATCTTCACACATTGAGTCGTAGGTGCCATTGATGAGGACATCAATACAATTGTTACACCCACAGCCCCTGCTGCTATACATACTGGACCAATTACTAGAGTTCGTGCACGCCAACTAAATTACCAGGTACTTTCGTTTCTTGGTAATGATTCTAATGTTCATGAGAATATGATGCTGCCTAAATTGGATACATTTGTTTTGCTTACAAATGAAGGGCCTAGCTTGGAGAAGGATGAACATTGGAGCAAGAACAAGCATGGAGATGATGGCATACGCAAGGGAAACAAGAACGGAGTTACAAGTGATGACTTCAGGACTTTGAAGCCACCATAATGGGTGCATGAAGCCTTGGACGAAATATACAAGATGCCACTTCATAAATTTCGTCCCGAGGCTATTTTAGGTGCTGCGTCACCTTATTATTGGGCCAGGCCCATGTAATTTCGAAATACATAAGTATAGGCTATTTTTAGAGTCCGTATGTGTGGGGAAACAAGAGATAGGGTTGATTTCGGACCCCTCCACCAAGGGCCACGAAATTCCCCCCTCTTCCTCCATATATACAGCCCTTAGGGCATCGTTTAGACTTTGGGTTTTGTTTAGATTAAAAGTTCGCCATAGCTGCAACTTCGCGTACTTCGTTTGTGTTCAACGACCAGACAAAGGCGTCACAGAACCCCACCTTGATCAATAAAGCTTTCATCTTTTATTCGCAATATCCAGATTGCAATCTTAGTTTCTTGCTTGTTCTTCGTTTGCTCGCAGGAAACAGACCCTCGTGGTCAGGTTGATCGTGCTCCGTCGTGGTCAATAACCTCTCGGAGTTGGTTTAGCGATTGCTAAGGCGCGACGTCCTCGCACGTTCGTAGTCGGATCGTCAAAGTCGACTTCCACCAAAGCGAAATCCACCATCTCATCGAAAGACGGGACACCTTTGCCTCTATCAGCCATCGTCGTTGAGGATCATGGTGCACTTGTTGGTGCATTGGAAGGACTTGTGGCCTCGGCCGCCACATGTGAAGCACTTCATTGAACTTGCCTTGACGGTCTCATCGGTCAGAGTAGAGGAAGAAGCACGCGGCTTGTAGTTGCTTGTAGTAGGAGGAAGACGACTTGAACTTGACAAAGGTTTCTTGTAGGTTGTCTTGTCGTCGTTGCTTGGAGAAGGCTTGGTTGAAGTAGATGTTGGAGGAGTTGTTGAAGCTTGGTTGTTGGAGAAGCTGTAGGTCTTGGATGAGTACTTGGCGTACTTGAAGTCATCTTGCACTTGACGTTCCGCCTTGGTCGCTTGATGCACGAGCTCGGCGAGGTTGGAATAGGGTTGGATGTCGGCGATCCTCTTGATGGGATGATTGAGTCCATTCAAGAATCGTGCCATTGTTTGCTCATCATCTTCCTTGACAGTGGCTCGAATCATGCCTATCTCCATTTCCTTGTAGTATTCTTCAACACTCTTTGTTTATTGCTTGAGGAGTTGTAGCTTCTTGAAGTGATAGAGGCAAAGGTGTCCCGTCTTTCGATGAGATGATGGATATCGCTTTGGTGGCAGTCGACTTTGACGATCCGACTATGAACGTGCGAGGACATCGCGCCTTAGCAATCGCTAAACCAACTCCGAGAGGTTATTGACCACGCCGGAGCACGATCAACCTGACCACGAGGGTCTGTTTCCTGCAAGCAAACGAAGAACAAGCAAGAAACTGAGATTGCAATCTGAATATTGCGAATATAAGATGAAAGCTTTATTGATCAAGGTGGGGTTCTGTGACGCCTTTGTCTGGTCGTTGAACACAAACGAAGTACGCGAAGTTGCAGCTATGGCGAACTTTTAATCTAAAAAAAACCCAAAGTCTAAACGATGCCCTAAGGGCTGTATATATGGAGGAAGAGGGGGGGAATTTCGTGGCCCTTGGTGGAGGGGTCCGAAATCAACCCTATCTCTTGTTTCCCCACACATACGGACTCTAAAAATAGCCTATACTTATGTATTTCGAAATTACATGGGCCTGGCCCAATAATAAGGTGACGCAGCACCTAAAATAGCCTCGGGATGAAATTTATGAAGTGGCATCTTGTATATTTCGTCCAAGGCTTCATGCACCCATTATGGTGGCTTCAAAGTCCTGAAATCATCACTTGTAACTCCATTCTTGTTCCCCTTGCGCATGCCATCATCTCCATGCTTGTTCTTGCTCCAATGTTCATCCTTCTCCAAGCTAGGCCCTTCATTTGTAAGCAAAACAAATGTATCCAATTTAGGCAGCATCATATTCTCATGAACATTAGAATCATTACCAAGAAACGAAAGTACCTGGTAATTTAGTTGGCGTGCACGAGCTCTAGTAATTGGTCCAGTATGTATAGCAGCAGGGGCTGTGGGTGTAATAATTGTATTGATGTCCTCATCATGAAGAGATCACGGTTGTAGTAGGTGGGCACAAATCGTGCTCGCATGACATCCTTCATTTGAGCCCAAGTGGTGATTGGAGTGTCACCTCTTGCTTCTCGGCGCTCAAGGACTTGTTCCTACCATATGAGCACATAATCTTGGAACTCAAGTGATGCCATTGCGATCTTCTTCTCTTCCTCATAGTTGTGCAAACGAAATATTTTGTCGACCTTCAATGTCCATGAGAGGTATTCTTCCGGATCATTGCTTCCATTGAACTTGGGCATTGTGAATTTGAGTTTTCCATAGCGTTGCTCTTCATCTTGATAGCGGTTGCGATATCGCTCTTGCCTTGGAAAGTCCTCAAATGCTCGTTCCTCATGATGTCGCTCTTGGCGTGGAGGAGGGTCTTGAAGCACTTGTTCCACTTGGTGTCGCTCTTGGCATGGAGGAAGTCCATGATCAACTCGCTCTTGTTGAACTTGAGGTTGAGGTGGAGCTTGACAATGCACATGTGCTTGGTAGTTCCTCTCTTGGATTTCTTCTCGAAGGGCTTCCTCTTGATTGCGCCGTTCGCGATTGCGGTTGGCGATATCTCGACTTGATTCTTGAAGGGCACGTTCCGCCTCAAGAACTTGTGCTTCTCATTGTTGTTGTTGAAGACGTTGAGCCTCGGCGTCTTGTTCCTCTTGGTGTAGACGTGCTCGTTCTTCCTCGTGGCGCCGTAGTCGTTGTCGTTCTTGAGCTTGAGCAAAAGCGACTTGGTTTGATTGAGGACGAGGAACTTGCTCATCGACTTGCTCTTGTGAATGCTTGACGTGTAGCGGGCTGCGAGATGCATGACGGTCTTGACGCGCGGCTCGTCGAAGAATGGTCGATGATGGTGTACTTGAGCCAGAGAAGGTGTCTTCGGAGTGTCGACTTGAGTGGCTCCATCTTGAGTAGGAAGAAGTTGAAGGAGGCCGGTTGACCAACAAAGCGCGGATCTCGTCCATTCTTGCATCGTTCTCTTGCTTGTGCGTGTCGAGCTTGTTGTCGAAGTACTCTCGTGTACGTTCCTCGGAGAGTCGCAAGTCGGTGGCAAGGTTGTCGATGCGGTCGTTCATTGCTTGTTGCTCTTGATGTAGCGCTCGTTGTGCACCAAAGAGGTGGCTCTTGGTGACGAATGATGACATGTCGTCTTCTTGCTCGATGAAGAGTGGGTTGGTAGAGGAACTTGGCCTATCCATCATAAGAAAGTGGTGGTGAGTAGGGAAATGAGAGAACAAAACCAAAGTTACCTTTTCCGAAGATTGTGGATGTAACAAGTACGATCCCACGTGATGTTACAATAGGGGAATTGGTACCGGGAATTGTTTCTCACACCTAAAAGTAAATGGTCTATGGAGGAGCTTGGTTAGGAAAGGCACAAATAATTCAAACAAATGTTAGTCAAGATGTTGATAAAGTTGAGAAGATTCACAAATGGCAAATAAGACAAATAGATCAACCTCCCAAGATAACATGAGGAACACACACACGGAAGATAAATGTGATCCGCACAACCAAGGGGTGAGCTCGAAGATGTCTACTCACGGGAAAAGCTCTTGTCGTACGGATACTAGAGAGACGCTAGCTCGATTGCACTAATGGGCTAGATACGCTAGTGCACCAACCTAATAGAGAATCCACTCGTCTCACTATCCCAAGTATGCTTATGTATGTGGTGACCAGGATGATGCACGTATGCTAAGGCTCGATGCTATTGCTTATAAGCTCTTTGCTTCTCTTCTCTTTTGCTTAAAAGCTTTTTCTTCTTCCTTTTTTTTGTTTCTTTTTTCACTATGCCACGATGCTTGATATACTAGCCACACAACGAGGTAACAACTAGTAAATGCACGGGGTGGACGGAACACTAAATGGTGCACTAAAGCGTGGCCCGGCAATACTCAACAAGCTAGTCTCGATGGGTAAGCTACGCAAAAGGCTCGAAGCTATCAAGTCAATGGCAAGGGAGTACAAGGTGTCGTCGAGGTTACCGTCCTTGCTTACGGTCGAAGATCTTGTCGAAGCCGATGTGTTGCCCGAGTCGATGATTGGTGGCGATGATGACCAACTCGCGCCTAAGTAGCCGAAACACCTTAGGACACAAGGGAAATCGCGACCGAACACTCAAACAAACACGTGGAATGGTGCGGAAGAACACAAGAGGTGGTGGTGGAACGAAATGAGAAAAACAGAAAAATGGCCGAAACTTCCTGGATAGCCCATGCGTATGGGGTAAGTGAGGCCCGTGTGCATGGGGTCCCATGTGCACGGGGTCCCGATGGCCCGTGTGCACGGGATCTCCTGAGAGCGGACGAACTGCTCGGATCCCGTGGTGATTTGCAAATTTGCGGCCAAATTCGAACGGTGGAAGGGTGGGGATGATGGTGGAGGGGTAGATCCACTTGCCAAACACCAAATTCGTGGATCAAATCAACCAAATCTCACAGGATCAACAAATTGCAAGAAAAAAATTTGGGGCTATTTTTGGTGGGGATTTTCGAATTAGGACAAAAAACAACAAAATCAAACTAGAAAGTGGAAGGCAGGGACTCCAAGATGTGAATCAACGTGGCTCATGATACCAAGATGATGTAGGGTAGAACCCTAGGAGGGACCTTTTCACACTTGGAGGTGGAAAAAGGAGAGAAACCACAAGAACAACAAGAACACCAAGATGAACACAAAGAGGCAATCACTCCAACAATTCTCGATTACACATCCACTAGGGTAACAACACAAGATCCACAAGTCACAAACACAATCAAAGGAAAGATACAATGGCAAAGTTCATCCCAAATCCAAAGGAAGAGGGGTCTTGAAGGTAGTCTTCTCCCAATGGAGGTCTTAAAATCCTCAAGGATTCTTCCCTATGGGGTCTTGATCCTCAAAGAGGGAAGGTAATGGAGCAAAGCTCACCAAGATCTCATATAATACTTTGCTAAACCCTAAACATGGTCCTAGGTACGGAATATATAGCCTTGGGGTCTGATAGAGGCGAGGGTGTCCCGATCTTTCGATGAGATGATAACTATCGATTTGGTGGAGACGACTTTGACGATCTGACTACAAACATGCACGACGTTGCGCCTTAGCAATCGCTAAACCAATCTCCTGAGGTTACTGACGATGCCGGAAGCACGGTCAGCCTGACCACGAAGGTCTATTCCTGCAAGCAATCGAAGAACGAGCAAGAATATGATAAAGCAATCTGAATATTGCAAATATATATGAGGTATTGATAATGGTGGGGATTCGTAAGCGGTCTTGGTCTGGTCGTTGGACACAAACGAAGTACACGAAGTTGCAATGGCTAACTTTTAACTAAACAAATCGCAAGGAAAAAGCTACTAGATGGATCTACTTATATAGGAGCAAGGGGTGGCGGCCAAGGAGGTGGGAGGACGTCCCAAGGCAGCCTAAAACTAACCCTAGGTCGTACAAGGCTCATGGGCCCAAGTGGAGGTGATGCAACACCTTTGGGCTTGTAGTTTGACTCGGATTCTGCTGCAATGTCAGATTGTTTCGTCCGTAACTCAACGCTCCGGACGAATTTTGATATAGGCAAAGGTGTCCCGTCTTTCGATGAGATGATGGATATCGCTTTGGTGGAAGTCGACTTTGACGATCCGACTACGAACGTGCGAGGACGTCGCGCCTTAGCAATCGCTAAACCAACTCCGAGAGGTTATTGACCACGCCGGAGCACGATCAACCTGACCACGAGGGTCTGTTTCCTGCGAGCAAACGAAGAACAAGCAAGAAACTAAGATTGCAATCTGGATATTGCGAATATAAGATGAAAGCTTTATTGATCAAGGTGGGGTTCTGTGACGCCTTTGTCTGGTCGTTGAACACAAACGATGATGAGGACATGGCTACCACAGTTACACCCATATCCCCTGTTGTTTTACCTCTTGGAACAGTTGCTAGAGCTCAGATACGCTAATTAAATTATCAGGTACTTTCGTTTCTTGGTAATGTTTCTAGTGTTCATGAGAATATGATGCTGCCTATCTTAGATACATTTGTGTTGCTTGCAATTGAAGGGCCTAGCACGGACAAGAAGGATGAACATTGGAGCATGGTCAAGCACGGAGATGAAGGTGCGTGCAAAGAGAACAAGAATGAAGGTTCAAGTGGAGATTTCCGGACTTTGAAGCCACCATGATGACATACAAGAAGATGGACGAAATATACAAGATGGCCTTTCATAAATTTCCTCCATAGCTTATTATTGGTGTTGCGCCACCTTATTTTGGGCCAGGCCCATGTAATCTATTTTTAGAGTCCATATTATAGGGGAAAGGACTTAGGAGGTGTTTTAGTCCCACCTTGCCAAGGGTGGACAAAATCCCCTCTCTTTTCCCTATATATATAGCCCTTAAGGCTTCGTTTAGACTTGGGTTTTGTTTAGATTAAAGTTCGCCATAGCTGCAACTTCGCGTACTTCGTTTGTGTTCAACGACCAGACAAAGGCGTCACAGAACCCCACCTTGATCAATAAAGCTTTCATCTTATATTCGCAATATCCAGATTGCAATCTTAGTTTCTTGCTTGTTCTTCGATTGCTTGCAGGAATAGACCTTCGTGGTCAGGCTGACCGTGCTTCCAGCATCGTCAGTAACCTCAGGAGATTGGTTTAGCGATTGCTAAGGCGCAACGTCGTGCATGTTAGTAGTCGAATCGTCAAAGTCGTCTCCACCAAATCGATAGTTATCATCTCATCGAAAGATCGGGACCCTCGCCTCTATCAAGTGGTATCAGTTTTCAGGTTGCTCGGTGAGATTTTCCAGTTCTTCATAGTGTAGTTTTCATCTCTTCATCATACCTAGAGTCCAAGAAAAGCCACAAAAAATAAGTTAGCTTAGTTCATCCGTGTCCTAGACAGTCTGAGCCTTTTCGCTGTTATAAATTAGTTTTTGCATTGTTGAATTTTCGGTTGCATCGTGTGTCGAGTTGTTGGTTTTAGTGTCTAAACTTTTAGAGTTTCGAGTTCTAGTCACGTTTTGTTCACGTCACGTCCGCTCACACGATCATCCACTTCATTGTCATCATCTGCTGCCACTCTTTTGTTCACCACCATCATCACCATCCAGTCACTTTCGTCGTTTGTTGCCATCCTCGTCCTTTGGTTCATGATGGAGAGAGAGATAATGAAAATCTCCTGATCGGTTGTGCATGCATATTTGGAAGTTGAGATCGCAGTAGAAAAAGAGAACAAAAAAGGCTTTGGCCGAATCTGTGATAGGATTGTTTTTGTTGGAAACCGTGAGGTGTACTACTTGGGATGTTGTGAGTCAAGAAAAAAAAAGGCCAAGGGCTGGTCGGTTTGCTTTGGCATTAATTGATCGTATATTGGCTGTAGTACTTGTTTGGAAAGAGATAGAAGGAAAGAAGGGATTGGCCGCAACAAAAGAGGCAGGTGCTGCTGCGTTTTTGGAGATCAAGAAGGAAGAGAAATAATATATTTGTGTGAACGGTTGAAGTTAAAAGGAAAGCCATCAGTGCATCTTTCTATGTTTGGGCGTACAGATCCGTTTCCTTTGGAGAAAGATTTTGGAAGTTCAAAAAAATTAATTGCCTTGGATCATCACGTTTGGAGAAATAAAGGCAAGTTTGGTGCGGCCTAAAAGAAAGAGATTTACAAGGAAAGAGGAGGCGCAGATTAGCTCGCATGGAAATCCCGAAATAATAGGCTGGGATTTTTATTGCTCAGTTTAAAAGAAGGAAAGAAGAAAAGGGAGTTACATCCGGATTGGAATTTGTTTTGGAAAGAGTGAAAAAAAGTGCACCGTTTGAGGTTGCCTTATCTCTTACGTGGTGTTTGTTTGAAAAAAAAAGGAAAGTTATTTCGGTAGGGAAAGAGCAATCACCGCACGGTTCAGATTTTGTTGCCAAGTTCTGTTTGTCAAAAAAAAAGGAAAGAAGGAAGGAATGAAGGACCTGAGTTGTGCCTACTAATTGGAAAGTAATAAAAAAAACAGATCGGCCAACACAAAGAGAAAAGGCTGATCGGTTTGATTTGTGTGGGAACGTGTGGATCAGCCAAAGAAAGAAAGGGATTAAAAGAAAGAAAGAGTTTGGAAGGGGATATTTTCACGTTTGGGAATTGAAAAAAAACTGCCATCTGATTGCTTCGGTTTCCAAGATATTCTGCATGTTATTTTGCCACGGAAGGAAACTAGTTGGTTTGGAAAGTTGACCAGCAATTTTTTTTTGAAAAGTCCATATATTTGTGCTTGCTTGTGTCACGTACTAAAAGAAATGATTGCACATCCTTTTGGAAAGATTGAAAGAAAAAACATGGAAGGAGTTTGGGAGTAGTATTCCACGTCAATTCTTGATAAAAAAAACCTCTCATCCGATTGGTAGTAGTTTTTGAGGGACTCCTGCGTGCAGTTTTTTTTCTTTTGGTGAAGGCAAGTTTGATTCTCAGATCCGTTTGTTCTACGGTTGAAAAAAAAGAGAGCGGCTGGCGGAATAAATAAAAAAGTAAAGAGAGAGAGCAGCCACGATACAAAGTATTTGGAGATATAATCGTGCTACTGTGGGAGCCCTCGTAAGTTTTGTTGGATCGTCAGTCTATACGTGAATTTCACTTGTGTCTTAGGCTCGCGTCTCTAGCACGGTCTAGCCTAGAACCAGCACTCGACCACTTTGAACGAAATTTCAGCTTGCATTAATTAACGTGGTTGTAGCATTTTTTTTCCACATATATAAAGCCAACCCAGCTCCACATATTTCTACACCGTGCATATGTACGCTCACCTGGCAATCGCTTTACCCAACTTTTGGAGTTCCTTGACATCGCTGGTTGCCGATCACCGCCTGCTGCATGGTAAGACATTGTAAGACATTGATATTTGCTTTACTGTGAGCGTTTTACTACCACATCCTAGTAGTTATAGGAACATTATTTTTGGATTTTGTTTCTTGTTTCTACTAATCATGACAGGATCTAGAGTCAATCCATGGGCTTTGTCGATCGCGGGAGACGTGCCACCACCTATGCAAATTCCACAACGATCACGAGAGGTGCATAAAAATCCAAATGCACATGATCAGGTTAATGTTTCTATACCATCATTTAATGGCCGTTTTAGACCTGCTTTATATATTGAATGGGAGTTCGACATAAATATTATATTTGCTTCCCATAATTTTGATGAATGTAAAAAAGTTAAGGTTGCGGTTGGTTCTTTCACTGGTTATGCTTTAGTTTGGTGGAGTGAATATTGTCGGTTACACCCTGATTATATACCTATTACTTGGGATGATTTGAAACTTGCCATGCGACATACATTCGTCCCCGCTTATTATACTCGTGACATGATTAAAAAGTTGCAACATTTAAAACAAGGTAGTGACACTGTAACGAAATATTATGATACTTTACAAACTACCTTGTTGCATTCCTCTTTAGAAGAAAGTGAAGAAGATTTTATGGATAGATTTTGGGGAGGATTAAACCGTGACATTCAGGAGATACTAATTCATGAAACATGTTATCCTATGGACCGTTTGTTTCGTCTTGCTTGCAAAGCTGAACAGGAGATAACAAGACGTGTTGCCCACAAGATAAACAAGCGGAAGGTGCAAATCCCACGAGTTGCGATGGTTGTTCCTTCCACCACTGCGTCTCCTATGGCAACAACATCCATTGTTGAGAACACTACATCAGCTCCACCATGTGACGTGTCGCCACCTAGAGTGCCTACATCATCATTGTTGATCATCAGAGGTAATGACAAAGGTACCGATCTTCCACCTCCACATGAGTATGATGAATTCCTTGTCCATTTAAATGAACCATGCGATGAGCTACCCACTACTTTGATCACACCAGCTATTTTAGAGGACTATGTTCATGATTTGACTTTGCCATGTGATCAAACAATTTTGAGTGAACCCATTGAATTAACTATTGATGCAAAAGAACCATGTGAATCAGTGAAAAGATCAGATTTGGATCAAATACGTTTGAAAATAGTTGTGCCAATGTTTAATCATTTTGATATGACCTCTAATCTTGGTGATGGTTCATCACGGTTGGGATGGTTTAATGATGAGCATTGCCAATCTTTTATTATGAATAAGAGCTTCACTTATATGTGCAAACTGAGTTGCAATATTTTCATGCCTTTGACTTCTTGTGATAATATATTGGCTTTATTTTTCACGACTTTTGAAGGGTGCTCTTGTATAACTGTGTCACATGTGCCACAACTGAGATCAGTTAAAATGGATGACATATACATATACAACGTATACACCTTGTCTCTATTGTTAGCCATATTTCAGATTAAGCAACGCCGAGGACGGCTTTGTTTTCAAGAAGGGGAGGATGATGAGGACATGGCTACCACAGTTACACCCATATCCCCTGTTGTTTTACCTCTTGGAACAGTTGCTAGAGCTCAGATACGCCAATTAAATTATCAGGTACTTTCATTTCTTGGTAATGTTTCTAGTGTTCATGAGAATATGATGCTGCCTAACTTAGATACATTTGTGTTGCTTGCAATTGAAGGGCCTAGCACGGACAAGAAGGATGAACATTGGAGCATGGTCAAGCACGGAGATGAAGGTGCGTGCAAAGAGAACAAGAACGGAGGTTCAAATGGAGATTTCCGGACTTTGAAGCCACCATGATGACATACAAGAAGATGGACGAAATATACAAGATGGCCTTTCATAAATTTCCTCCATAGCTTATTATTGGTGTTGCGCCACCTTATTTTGGGCCAGGCCCATGTAATCTATTTTTAGAGTCCATATTATAGGGGAAAGGACTTAGGAGGTGTTTTAGTCCCACCTTGCCAAGGGTGGACAAAATCCCCTCTCTTTTCCCTATATATATAGCCCTTAAGGCTTCGTTTAGACTTGGGTTTTGTTTAGATTAAAGTTCGCCATAGCTGCAACTTCGCGTACTTCGTTTGTGTTCAACGACTAGACAAAGGCGTCACAGAACCCCACCTTGATCAATAAAGCTTTCATCTTATATTCGCAATATCCAGATTGCAATCTTAGTTTCTTGCTTGTTCTTCGATTGCTTGCAGGAATAGACCTTCGTGGTCAGGCTGACCGTGCTTCCAGCATCGTCAGTAACCTCAGGAGATTGGTTTAGCGATTGCTAAGGCGCAACGTCGTGCACGTTTGTAGTCGAATCGTCAAAGTCGTCTCCACCAAATCGATAGTTATCATCTCATCGAAAGATCGGGACCCTCGCCTCTATCAAACGAAGTACGCGAAGTTGCAGCTATGGCGAACTTTTAATCTAAACAAAACCCAAAGTCTAAACGGTGCCCTAAGGGCTGTATATATGGAGGAAGAGAGGGGGAATTTCGTGGCCCTTGGTGGAGGGGTCCGAAATCAACTTATCTCTTGTTTCCCCACACATACAGACTCTAAAAATAGCCTATACTTATGTATTTCGAAATTACATGGGCCTGGCCCAATAAAAAGGTGACGCAGCACCTATAATAGCCTCGGGACGAAATTTATGAAGTGGCATCTTGTATATTTCGTCCAAGGCTTCATGCACCCATTATGGTGGCTTCAAAGTCCTGAAATCATCACTTGTAACTCCGTTCTTGTTCCCCTTGCGCATGGCATCATCTCCATGCTTGTTCTTGCTCCAATGTTCATCCTTCTCCCAGCTAGGCCCTTCATTTGTAAGCAAAACAAATGTATCAAATTTAGGCAGCATCATATTCTCATGAACATTAGAATCATTACCAAGAAACGAAAGTACCTGATAATTTAATTGGCGTGCGCGAGCTCTAGTAATTGGTCCCGTATATGTAGCAGTAGGGGCTGTGGGTGGAACAATGGTATTGATGTCCTCATCATCCTCCCCTTCTTGAAATGAAGTCGTCCTCGACGGAAACTCATCTTCCTCACCCAAATAAGGCTTCAGATCTGCAATGTTAAAAGTGCGACTAACCCCAAAATCTGCAGGCAGCTCAAGTTTATATGCATTATCATTTATTTTCTCTAACATCTTAAAGGGACCATCAGCACGTGGCATTAGCTTTGATTTGCGCAAATCAGGAAATCTATCCTTACGCAAATGTAACCAAACAAGATCTCCAGGTGCAAACACAACATGTTTTCTACCCTTATCTCCAGCAAGTTTATATTTAGCATTCATACGCTCAATGTTTTCCTTAGTTAATGATAAAGGCAAAGGTGTCCCGTCTTTCGATGAGATGATGGATATCGCTTTGGTGGCAGTCGACTTTGACGATCCGACTACGAACGTGCGAGGACGTCGCGCCTTAGCAATCGCTAAACCAACTCCGAGAGGTTATTGACCACGCCGGAGCACGATCAACCTAACCACGAGGGTCTGTTTCCTGCGAGCAAACGAAGAACAAGCAAGAAACTGAGATTGCAATCTGGATATTGGGAATATAAGATGAAATCTTTATTGATCAAGGTGGGGTTCTGTGACGCCTTTGTCTGGTCGTTGAACACAAACGAAGTACGCGAAGTTGCAGCTATGGCGAACTTTTAATCTAAACAAAACGCAAAGTCTAAACGGTGCCCTAAGGGCTGTATATATGGAGGAAGAGAGGGGGAATTTCGTGGCCCTTGGTGGAGGGGTCCGAAATCAACCCTATCTCTTGTTTCCCCACACATACGGACTCTAAAAATAGCCTATACCTATGTATTTCGAAATTACATGGGCCTGGCCCAATAAAAAGGTGACGCATCACCTATAATAGCCTCGGGACGAAATTTATGAAGTGGCATCTTGTATATTTCGTCCAAGGCTTCATGCACCCATTATGGTGGCTTCAAAGTCCTGAAATCATCACTTGTAACTCTGTTCTTGTTCCCCTTGCGCATAGCATCATCTCCATGCTTGTTCTTGCTCCAATGTTCATCCTTCTCCAAGCTAGGCCCTTCATTTGTAAGCAAAACAAATGTATCCAATTTAGGCAGCATCATATTCTCATGAACATTAGAATCATTACCAAGAAATGAAAGTACCTGATAATTTAATTGGCGTGCGCGAGCTCTAGTAATTGGTCCCATATATGATGAGGACATGACTACCTTGGATATGACCAAAAATATTGCATATATGCATATTTGTCAGGTGATTTCTAGTGCAAACTATTCAATAATCTATTTATGTTATCCAGAACAAAAATACTTCTCACACTTTTGTGTTTTGTCTAATTGCAGGTGTATGGGACATTTGTACAATCCACATATGAAGATAAGGAAGAAAGAGATGTTTATTTGCTGTCCAAAAAATTCTCTCACATCACTTTTGGCCCAAGAGAAGATAGAGTCCAAGTCTCTCACGTTCTGGATTCAGATTCGGACTGCACAGACATACCTGACTCAAAACGCACACAAGTTTTTCATACGGACTCCGAATTGGGTGATTCTTTTTTTGTTGGAAACTAGATTTCGTGCACTTTCCAACCCAATTGGAATCACCCTCAAATTCGTCCGGAGCGTTGAGTTGTGGACGAAACAATCTGATGCTGCAGCAGAATCCGAGTCAAACTACAAGTCCAAAGGTGTTACATCACCTCCACTTGGGCCCATTGGCCTTGTACGACCTAGATTTAGTTTTAGGCTGCCTTGGGACGTCCTCCCACCTCCTTGGCCGCCACCCCTTGCTCCTATATAAGTAGATCCATCTAGTAGCTTTTCCTTGGGATTTGTTTAGTTAAAAGTTAGCCATTGCAACTTCGTGTACTTCGTTTTTGTCCAACGACCAGACCAAGACCGCTTACGGATCCCCACCATTATCAATACTTCATATATATTCGCAATATTCAGATTGCTTTATCATATTCTTGCTCGTTCTTCGATTGCTTGCAGGAAAAGACCTTCGTGGTCAGGTTGATTGTGCTCCAGCGTGGTCAATAACCTCTCGGAGTTGGTTTAGCGATTGCTAAGGCGC
This sequence comes from Triticum aestivum, assembly GCF_018294505.1. Lineage (NCBI taxonomy): Eukaryota > Viridiplantae > Streptophyta > Magnoliopsida > Poales > Poaceae > Triticum > Triticum aestivum. Next base: position 41,655 of record NW_025228175.1, on the reverse strand, counting down.
AACGTCGTGCACGTTTGTAGTCGGATCGTCAAAGTCATCTTCACCAAATCGATAGTTATCATCTCATCGAAAGATCGGGACCCTCGCCTCTATCAAGTGGTATCAGTTTTCAGGTTGCTCGGTGAGAATTTCTAATTTTCCTAGATTAGATTTATTTTCTTACCTATTGTCCAAGAAAAAGCCACACAAAAAAAGTTAGATCTGTTCATCCTTTATCCAAGCCAGTCTGAGCCTTTGCAATTTTCTATTCATTGCTTGCATAGTTGAATTATCGGTTGCATCGTCGTGTCAGTTGCTGGTCTTAGCGTCTAGTTCCTTTAGAGTTTCGAGTTCTGTTCACATTAGTCACACCGCCACTGCATCATTATCCCTTCCGCTGTCCACCATCCCATCTATTAATTTCCACCATATGCTACGCACTGTTCATTGTCATAATCATAGTTGAGGTCATTCACATCTTCGCCTGATCCACTCTGCATCTTATCTAGTTTGTCTTGGAAAGAAAAAAAAAGAAGATAGAGAAAAAAAAGAGAAAAAAGGAAAAAAAAGAAAAAGAGAGAGAAGAAAAAGAAAAAAAAAGCGTGAGAAAAAAAAAGAGAGAAGAAAAAAAAAATTGGATCTATCTAGAATCAATCTCGTACCTGAATTCGGATTGGAATCTGTTTTGTGCACTGTTCAGTAAAACAGGTGTATCTTCCTCATACGAAGTCAGTTTTGGCTCCGTGAGTACTCAAATTGAAGATAGCGACGAGCCGCATCTAAATAGTTGCAGAAGCTAGTTCAATATTTGACACCTCAAAATCGGCATCTAAATAGGTCTTTTTGCCCTCCAAAGTTCGTGAACACAACTTGTTCCAATTTTTCAGGCCAGTTTTAGAATTCTTTGACTCCTCATATCAACTCGGAATTGAGTGATTCTTTTTGCATTGGAAAGCTTGAGTTAGTAGCATTCTTTGAAAGAATTTATCAGAAAATTGTCTCAAACTTTTCAAGAGGAAAGTTGGAGAGAGAGTTGTTGTATATCCTGCTTGGCAGTTGTTTTTCATCATTATCTTCACTGCCGTTGTGATCTTCACTTATATCTTGCTGTCAAGAGCTACTTAGTATCCTTCATTGATGCTAGTTGTGCTACGCCGTGACCTCATTAGTGTTCTAGGCTCGCGTCTCTAGTCCGGTCTAGCCTAGGACCAGCACAGTACCGTCGTTGAGCGTTTATTCAACATTGCATCTCTGAATTGATTATTGCTAATCTTTTGCTACCATATATAGCCAACCCAGCTCCACATATTTCTACACCGTGTATACGTACGCTCCCCTGGCAATCGCTTTACTCAATATTCGGAGGTACTTGACACCGCTGGTTGCCGATCACCGCCTGCTGCATGGTAAGAACTTGTAAGACATTGATATTTGCTTTACTGTGAGCGTTTTACCACCACATCCTAGTAGTTATAGGAACATTATTTTTGGGTTTTGTTTCTTGTTCTACTAATCATGACAGGATCCAGAGTCAATTCATGGGCTTTGTCGATCGCGGGAGACGTGCCACCACCTTTGCAAATACCACAACCGTCACGAGAGGTGCACAAACATCCAAATGCACATGATCAGGTTAATGTATCTATGCCACCATTTAATGGCCGTTTTAAACCTGCTTTATATATTGAATGGGAGTTCGACATAAAAAATATATTTGCTTCCCATAATTTCAATGAACATAAAAAGGTTAAGGTTGCGGTTGGTTCTTTCACTGGTTATGCTTTGGTTTGGTGGAGTGAATATTGTCGGTTACACCCTGATTATATACCTACTACTTGGGATGATTTGAAACTTGCCATGCGACATACTTTCGTCCCTGCTTATTATACTCGTGACATGATTAAGAAGTTGCAACACTTAAAACAAGGTAGTGAAACTGTAACAAAATATTATGATGATTTACAAACTACCTTGTTGCATTCCTCTTTAGAAGAAAGTGAAGATGATTTTATGGATAGATTTTGGGGAGGATTAAACCATGATATTCAAGAGATACTAATTCATGAAGAGTGTTATCCTATGGACCATTTGTTTCATCTTGCTTGCAAAGCTGAACAGGAAATAAAACGACGTGTTGGCCACGAGGAGAACAAGCGCATGGTGCACATTCCAAGAGTTGATATGATTGTTCCTTCAACTACTAGGCATACTATGACAACCACATCCGTTATTGTCAGGACTACATCACCTCCACCATGTGACACATCGCCCCCGAGAGTGGCTACATCATCTGAGTTGATCATAAGAGGTAATGACAAAGGTACTGATCTTCCATCTCTACATGAGAATGATGAATGCCTTGTCAATTTGAATGCACCATCTGATGAGCTACCCACTACTTTGATCACACCACCTATTTTAGAGGACTACGTTGATAATTTGACTTTGCCATGTGATCAAACAACTGAAATACCAACAATTTTGAGTGCACCCATTGAATTAACTATTGATGCAAAAGAACCAATGTTTAATCATTTTAATATGACATCTAATCTTGGTGATGATTCTGTGTTGAATGACTTATTGCATGTTTGCTTATTTAAGCATGTTGTAGCATGTAAATTTGATGCAAGTAAGGTTTATTTACCAATGTTGGGATGGTTTAATGATGAACATTGTCAATCTTTTGAAATGAATAAGAGCTTCACTTATATGTGCAAACTGAGTTGCAATATTTTCATGCTTTCTACTTCTTGTGCTAATTTTTTGGCTTTAGATTTTATGAACTATGCAAGTTACTCATCTATTCATGTGTCATATATGTAAAAATCAAGGGAAGTAAAAATGGATGACATATACATATACAACATGTACACCTTGTCTCTTTTGTTAGCCACATTTTAGATTAAGCAACGCCGAGGACGGCTTTATTTTCAAGAAGGGGAGGATGATGAGGACATGACTACCTTGGATATGACCAAAAATATTGCATATATGCATATTTGTCAGGTGATTTCTAGTGCAAACTATTCAATAATCTATTTATGTTATCCAGAACAAAAATACTTCACACACTTTTGTGTTTTGTCTAATTGCAGGTGTATGGGACATTTGTACAATCCACATATGAAGATAAGGAAGAAAGAGATGTTTATTTGCTGTCCAAAAAGTTCTCTCACGTCACTTTTGGCCCAAGAGAAGATAGAGTCCAAGTCTCTCACGTTTTGGATTCAGATTCGGACTGCACAGACATACCTGACTCAAAACGCACACAAGTTTTTCATACGGACTCCGAATTGGGTGATTCTTTTTTTGTTGGAAACTAGATTTCGTGCACTTTCCAACCCAATTAGAATCACCTTCAAATTCGTCCGGAGCGTTTAGTTGTGGACGAAACAATCTGATGCTGCAGCAGAATCCGAGTCAAACTACAAGTCCAAAGGTGTTACATCACCTCCACTTGGGCCCATGAGCCTTGTACGACCTAGGGTTAGTTTTAGGCTGCCTTGGGACGTCCTCCCACCTCCTTGGCCGCCACCCCTTGCTCCTATATAAGTAGATCCATCTAGTAGCTTTTTCCTTGGGTTTTGTTTAGATTAAAAGTTCGCCATAGCTGCAACTTCGCGTACTTCGTTTGTGTTCAACGACCAGACAAAGGCGTCACAGAACCCCACCTTGATCAATAAAGCTTTCATCTTATATTCGCAATATCCAGATTGCAATCTCAGTTTCTTGCTTGTTCTTCGTTTGCTCGCAGGAAACAGACCCTCGTGGTCAGGTTGATCGTGCTCCGGCGTGGTCAATAACCTCTCGGAGTTGGTTTAGCGATTGCTAAGGCGCGACGTCCTCGCACGTTCGTAGTCGGATCGTCAAAGTCGACTTCCACCAAAGCGAAATCCACTATCTCATCGAAAGACGGGACACCTTTGCCTCTATCAAGAAGCTTTCTCTCACCACAAGACCACATCCACATCCTTACTACATCCAATGGTTCAACAACAGCGGCAAGGTTAAGGTAACACGTACTGTTCGTGTGCATTTTAGTATCTCTACATATGCTGATTATGTTGATTGTGATGTGGTACCTATGCAAGCATGTTCCTTATTACTTGGTAGACCATGGCAATTTGATAAAAATTCTGTACACCATGGTAGAAACAATCACTATACTCTTGTTCATAAGGATAAAAATATTACTTTGCTTCCTATGACTCCTGATTCCATTTTGAAAGATGATATTAATAGAGCTAATAAAGCAAAACAGGAGACGAATAAGAGTGAAAATCAGATTGTGGCAAAAGAATTTGAGCAACAAATGAAGCATAATAATAAACCATCTAGTGTTGCTTCTGAAATTAAATTGAAAAGTGCATGTTTATTTGCCACCAAATCTGATATTGATGAGCTAGATTTCAGCAAATCTGTTTGCTATGCTTTTGTGTGCAAAGAGGCATTATTTTCATTCGAGGACGTGCCTTCCTCTTTGCCTCCTGCTGTCACTAACATTTTGCAGGAGTTCGCTGACGTCTTTCCACAAGACGTGCCACCGGGATTACCGCCTATTCGAGGGATTGAGCATCAGATTGACTTAATTCCCGGTGCTTCACTGCCAAACCGTGCACCATACCGTACTGATGAGGACATGACTACCTTGGATATGACCAAAAATATTGCATATATGCATATTTGTCAGGTGATTTCTAGTGCAAACTATTCAATAATCTATTTATGTTATCCAGAACAAAAATACTTCACACACTTTTGTGTTTTGTCTAATTGCAGGTGTATGGGACATTTGTACAATCCACATATGAAGATAAGGAAGAAAGAGATGTTTATTTGCTGTCCAAAAAGTTCTCTCACGTCACTTTTGGCCCAAGAGAAGATAGAGTCCAAGTCTCTCACGTTCTGGATTCAGATTCGGACTGCACAGACATACCTGACTCAAAACGCACACAAGTTTTTCATACGGACTCCGAATTGGGTGATTCTTTTTTTGTTGGAAACTAGATTTCGTGCACTTTCCAACCCAATTGGAATCACTTTCAAATTCGTCCGGAGCGTTGAGTTGTGGACGAAACAATCTGATGCTGCAGTAGAATCCGAGTCAAACTACAAGTCCAAAGGTGTTACATCACCTCCACTTGGGCCCATTGGCCTTGTACGACCTAGATTTAGTTTTAGGCTGCCTTGGGACGTCCTCCCACCTCCTTGGCCGCCACCCCTTGCTCCTATATAAGTAGATCCATCTAGTAGCTTTTCCTTGGGATTTGTTTAGTTAAAAGTTAGCCATTGCAACTTCGTGTACTTCGTTTGTGTCCAACGACCAGACCAAGACCGCTTACGGATCCCCACCTTTATCAATACTTCATATATACTCGCAATATTCAGATTGCTTTTATCATATTCTTGCTTGTTCTTCGATTGCTTGCAGGAATAGACCTTCGTGGTCAGGTTGATTGTGCTCCAGCGTGGTCAATAACCTTTCGGAGTAGGTTTAGCGATTGCTAAGGCGCAACGTCGTGCACGTTTGTAGTCGGATCGCCAAAGTCATCTTCACCAAATCGATAGTTATCATCTCATCGAAAGATCGGGACACCCCCGCCTCTATCATCTAGTAATTGGTCCAGTATGTATAGCAGCAGGGGCTGTGGGTGTAACAATTGTATTGATGTCCTCATCATCCTCCCCTTCTTGAAATGAAGTCGTCCTCGACGGAAGTTCATCTTCCTCACCCAAATAAGGCTTCAAATCTGCAATGTTAAAAGTGGGACTAACCCCAAAATCTGCAGGCAGCTCAAGTTTATATGCATTATCATTTATTTTCTCTAACACCTTAAAGGGACCATCAGCACGTGGCATTAACTTTGATTTGCGCAAATCAGGAAATCTATCCTTACGCAAATGTAACCAAACAAGATCTCCAGGTGCAAACACAACATGTTTTCTACCCTTATCTCCAGCAAGTTTATATTTAGCATTCATGCGCTCAATGTTTTCCTTAGTTAACTCATGCATTTTTAAAATCAATTCAGCACGTTGTTTAGCATCAAAATTAACCTTCTCCGAAGATGGAAGAGGCAACAAATCAATAGGTGCACGAGGTAGGAAACCTTACACAACTTCAAAAGGGCACATCTTAGTAGTAGAATGCAATGAACGATTATAAGCAAATTCAATATGAGGCAAGCATTCCTCCCACATTTTCTTATTATTCTTCAAAACAGCCCTAAGCATAGTAGACAACGTTCTATTGACTACTTCAGTTTGTCCATCAGTTTGGGGGTGACAAGTAGTACTAAAAAGCAGTTTAGTCCCCAACTTAGCCCATAAACATCTCCAAAAGTGGCTAAGAAATTTAGTATCACGATCTGAAACAATAGTATTTGGCACACCATGCAAGCGAATAATTTCACGAAAGAACAAATCAGCAACATTAACAGCATCATCGCTTTTATGACATGGTATAAAGTGTGCCATTTTCGAGAATCTATCCACGACAACAAATATGCTATCCCTCCCCTTCTTTGTTCGAGGTAAACCTAAAACAAAGTCCATAGATATATCCTCCCAAGGAACACTAGGTACAGGCAAAGGCATATATAAACCATGAGGATTGAGTCGTGACTTAGCTTTTTGACATGTAGTGCAGCGGGCAATAAAACGCTCAACATCCCGTCTCATCTTTGGCCAAAAGAAATGTGTAGCAAGTACGTCCTCCGTCTTCTTCACGCCAAAGTGTCCCATTAATCCTCCTCCATGCGCCTCCTGCAACAACAAAAGACGAACGGAGCTAGCTGGAATGCATAGCTTGTTAGCACGAAACACAAATCCATCGTTAACAACAAACTTGTTCCACATTCTTCCTTCTTTACAATTCTGCATTACATCTTTAAAATCAGCATCATGCACATATTGATCTTTGATGGTCTCCAAACCAAATATTTTGAAGTCAAGTGGTGAAAGCATAGTATAGCGACGAGACAATGCATCAGCAATAACATTTTCTTTTCCCTTCTTGTGTTTAATGACATAAGGAAAAGTCTCAATGAATTCAACCCATTTAGCATGTCTATGATTCAGTTTAGCTTGACTTTTAATATGTTTCAAAGATTCATGATCAGAATGTATAACAAATTCTTTGGGCCATAAATAATGTTGCCATGTTTCTAAAGTCCGAACAAGAGCATATAATTCTTTATCATAAGTAGACTAATTCAGACTAGGCCCACTCAATTTTTCAGAAAAGTATGCAACAGGTTTGCCATCTTGTAATAACACACCTCCTAATCCAATTCCACTAGCATCACATTCAAGCTCAAAAGTCTTATTAAAATCAGGAAGTTGGAGTAAAGGAGCATGTGTCAACTTATCTTTCAATACCGTGAAGGCTTCTTCCTGTGCGGTACCCCAAAGAAAAGGCACATCTTTCTTTGTAAGCTCATTGAGAGGTGCAGCAATGGTGCTGAAATCTCTCACAAAACGCCTATAGAATCCAGCGAGGCCAAGAAAACTCCTCACTTGTGTGACCGTTTTGGGCTGCGGCCAACTCTCAATAGCTTCAATCTTGGCTTTATCAACTTCAATTCCCTATGGAGTAACAACATAGCCAAGAAAAGATACTCGGTCGGTGCAAAAGGTGCACTTCCCAAGGTTACCAAACAAACGTGCATCACGTAGAGCAATAAAAACATCACGTAAATGTTCCAAATGTTCCTCCAAAGATCTGCTATAAATCAATATGTCATCAAAGTAAACTACCACAAATCGTCCAATGAAAACACGTAAAACTTCGTTCATTAATCTCATGAAAGTACTAGGTGCATTAGTTAACCCAAAAGGCATGACTAACCACTCATATAATCCAAACTTAGTTTTAAATGCTGTTTTCCATTCATCTCCCAATTTCATACGAATTTGATGGTAGCCACTACGCAAATCAACTTTGGAGAATATTGTAGAGCCACTCAATTCATCAAGCATATCATCTAGCCTAGGAATAGGATGACGATAACGAATAGTAATATTATTAATGCCTCTACAATCAACACACATACGTGATGTACCATCCTTTTTCGGCACTAGAATAATAGGAACAGCACAAGGACTAAGGGATTCGCGTATATAACCTTTGTCGAGAAGCTCTTGTACTTAACGCATAATCTCCTTCGTCTCCTCTGGATTGGTACGGTATGGTGCACGGTTTGGCAGTGAAGCACCGGGAATTAAGTCAATCTGATGCTCAATCCCTCGAATAGGCGGTAATCCCGGTGGCACGTCTTGTGGAAAGACGTCAGCGAACTCCTGCAAAATGTTAGTGACAGCAGGAGGCAAAGAGGAAGGCACGTCCTCGAATGAAAATAATGCCTCTTTGCACACAAAAGCATAGCAAACAGATTTGCTGAAATCTAGCTCATCAATATCAGATTTGGTGGCAAATAAACATGCACTTTTCAATTTAATTTCAGAAGCAACACTAGATGGTTTATTATTAGGCTTCATTTGTTGCTCAAATTCTTTTGCCACAATCTGATTTTCACTCTTATTCGTCTCCTGTTTTGCTTTATTAGCTCTATTAATATCATCTTTCAAAATGGAATCAGGAGTCATAGGAAGCAAAGTGATATTTTTATCCTTATGAACAAGAGTATAGTGATTGTTTCTACCATGGTGTACAGAATTTTTATCAAATTGCCATGGTCTACCAAGTAATAAGGAACATGCTTGCATAGGTACCACATCATAATCAACATAATCAGCATATGTAGAGATACTAAAATGCACACGAACAGTACGTGTTACCTTAATGATAGAGGCAAAGGTGTCCCGTCTTTCGATGAGATGATGGATATCGCTTTGGTGGCAGTCGACTTTGACGATCCGACTACGAACGTGCGAGGACGTCACGCCTTAGCAATCACTAAACCAACTCCGAGAGGTTATTGACCACGCCGGAGCACGATCAACCTGACCACGAGGGTCTGTTTCCTGCGAGCAAACGAAGAACAAGCAAGAAACTGAGATTGCAATCTGGATATTGCGAATATAAGATGAAAGCTTTATTGATCAAGGTGGGGTTCTGTGACGCCTTTGTCTGGTCGTTGAACACAAACGAAGTACGCGAAGTTGTGGCTATGGCGAACTTTTAATCTAAACAAAACCCAAAGTCTAAATGATGCCCTAAGGGCTGTATATATGGAGGAAGAGGGGGGAATTTCGTGGCCCTTGGTGGAGGGGTCCGAAATCAACCCTATCTCTTGTTTCCCCACACATACGGACTCTAAAAATAGCCTACACTTATGTATTTCGAAATTACATGGACCCGGCCCAATAATAAGGTGACGCAGCACCTAAAATAGCCTCGGGACGAAATTTATGAAGTGGCATCTTGTATATTTCGTCCAAGGCTTCATGCACCCATTATGGTGGCTTCAAAGTCCTTAAATCATCACATGTAACTCCGTTCTTGTTCCCCTTGTGCATGCCATCATCTCCATGCTTGTTCTTGCTCCAATGTTCATCCTTCTCCAAGCTAGGCCCTTCATTTGTAAGCAAAATAAATGTATCCAATTTAGGCAGCATCATATTCTCATGAACATTAGAATCATTACCAAGAAACGAAAGTACCTGGTAATTTAGTTGGCGTGCACGAGCTCTAGTAATTGGTCCAGTATGTATAGCAGCAGGGGCTGTGGGTGTAACAATTGTATTGATGTCCTCATCATCCTCCCCTTCTTGAAATGAAGTCGTCCTCGACGGAAGTTCATCTTCCTCACCCAAATAAGGCTTCAAATCTGCAATGTTAAAAGTGGGACTAACCCCAAAATCTGCAGGCAGCTCAAGTTTATATGCATTATCATTTATTTTCTCTAACACCTTAAAGGGACCATCAGCACGGGGCATTAGCTTTGATTTGCGCAAATCAGGAAATCTATCCTTACGCAAATGTAACCAAACAAGATCTCCAGGTGCAAACACAACATGTTTTCTACCCTTATCTCCAGCAAGTTTATATTTAGCATTCATACGCTCAATGTTTTCCTTAGTTAACTCATGCATTTTTAAAATCAATTCAGCACGTTGTTTAGCATCAAAATTAACCTTCTCCGAAGATGGAAGAGGCAACAAATCAATAGGTGCACGAGGTAGGAAACCATACAGAACTTCAAAAGGGCACATCTTAGTAGTAGAATGCAATGAACGATTATAAGCAAATTCAATATGAGGCAAGCATTCCTCCGACATTTTCTTATTATTCTTCAAAACAGCCCTAAGCATAGTAGACAACGTTCTATTGACTACTTCAGTTTGTCCATCAGTTTGGGGGTGACAAGTAGTACTAAAAAGCAGTTTAGTCCCCAACTTAGCCCATAAACATCTCCAAAAGTGGCTAAGAAATTTAGTATCACGATCTGAAACAATAGTATTTGGCACACCATGCAAGCGAATAATTTCACGAAAGAACAAATCAGCAACATTAACAGCATCATCGCTTTTATGACATGGTATAAAGTGTGCCATTTTCGAGAATCTATCCACGACAACAAATATGCTATCCCTCCCCTTCTTTGTTCGAGGTAAACCTAAAACAAAGTCCATAGATATATCCTCCCAAGGAACACTAGGTACAGGCAAAGGCATATATAAACCATGAGGATTGAGTCGTGACTTAGCTTTTTGACATGTAGTGCAGCGGGCAATAAAACGCTCAACATCCCGTCTCATCTTTGGCCAAAAGAAATGTGTAGCAAGTACGTCCTCCGTCTTCTTCACGCCAAAGTGTCCCATTAATCCTCCTCCATGCGCCTCCTGCAACAACAAAAGACGAACGGAGCTAGCTGGAATGCATAGCTTGTTAGCACGAAACACAAATCCATCGTTAACAACAAACTTGTTCCACATTCTTCCTTCTTTACAATTCTGCATTACATCTTTAAAATCAGCATCATGCACATATTGATCTTTGATGGTCTCCAAACCAAATATTTTGAAGTCAAGTGGTGAAAGCATAGTATAGCGACGAGACAATGCATCAGCAATAACATTTTCTTTTCCCTTCTTGTGTTTAATGACATAAGGAAAAGTCTCAATGAATTCAACCCATTTAGCATGTCTATGATTCAGTTTAGCTTGACTTTTAATATGTTTCAAAGATTCATGATCAGAATGTATAACAAATTCTTTGGGCCATAAATAATGTTGCCATGTTTCTAAAGTCCGAACAAGAGCATATAATTCTTTATCATAAGTAGACTAATTCAGACTAGGCCCACTCAATTTTTCAGAAAAGTATGCAACAGGTTTGCCATCTTGTAATAACACACCTCCTAATCCAATTCCACTAGCATCACATTCAAGCTCAAAAGTCTTATTAAAATCAGGAAGTTGGAGTAAAGGAGCATGTGTCAACTTATCTTTCAATACCGTGAAGGCTTCTTCCTGTGCGGTACCCCAAAGAAAAGGCACATCTTTCTTTGTAAGCTCATTGAGAGGTGCAGCAATGGTGCTGAAATCTCTCACAAAACGCCTATAGAATCCAGCGAGGCCAAGAACACTCCTCACTTGTGTGACCGTTTTGGGCTGCGGCCAACTCTCAATAGCTTCAATCTTGGCTTTATCAACTTCAATTCCCTGTGGAGTAACAACATAGCCAAGAAAAGATACTCGGTCGGTGCAAAAGGTGCACTTCCCAAGGTTACCAAACAAACGTGCATCACGTAGAGCAATAAAAACAGCACGTAAATGTTCCAAATGTTCTTCCAAAGATCTGCTATAAATCAATATGTCATCAAAGTAAACTACCACAAATCGTCCAATGAAAGCACGTAAAACATCGTTCATTAATCTCATGAAAGTACTAGGTGCATTAGTTAACCCAAAAGGCATGACTAACCACTCATATAATCCAAACTTAGTTTTAAATGCTGTTTTCCATTCATCTCCCAATTTCATACGAATTTGATGGTAGCCACTACGCAAATCAACTTTGGAGAATATTGTAGAGCCACTCAATTCATCAAGCATATCATCTAGCCTAGGAATAGGATGACGATAACGAATAGTAATATTATTAATGCCTCTACAATCAACACATGATAGAGGCAAAGGTGTCCCGTCTTTCGATGAGATGGTGGATTTCGCTTTGGTGGAAGTCGACTTTGACGATCCGACTACGAACGTGCGAGGACGTCGCGCCTTAGCAATCGCTAAACCAACTCCGAGAGGTTATTGACCACGCCGGAGCACGATCAACCTGACCACGAGGGTCTGTTTCCTGCGAGCAAACGAAGAACAAGCAAGAAACTAAGATTGCAATCTGGATATTGCGAATATAAGATGAAAGCTTTATTGATCAAGGTGGGGTTCTGTGACGCCTTTGTCTGGTCGTTGAACACAAACGAAGTACGCGAAGTTGCAGCTATGGCGAACTTTTAATCTAAACAAAACCCAAAGTCTAAACGATGCCCTAAGGGCTGTATATATGGAGGAAGAGGGGGAGAATTTCGTGGCCCTTGGTGGAGGGGTCCGAAATCAACCCTATCTCTTGTTTCCCCACACATACGGACTCTAAAAATAGCCTATACTTATGTATTTCGAAATTACATGGGCCTGGCCCAATAATAAGGTGACGCAGCACCTAAAATAGCCTCGGGACGAAATTTATGAAGTGGCGTCTTGTATATTTCGTCCAAGGCTTCATGCACCCATTATGGTGGCTTCAAAGTCCTGAAATCATCACTTGTAACTCCGTTCTTGTTTCCCTTGCGCATGCCATCACTCCATGCTTGTTCTTGCTCCAATGTTCATCCTTCTCCAAGCTAGGCCCTTCATTTGTAAGCAAAACAAATGTATCCAATTTAGGCAGCATCATATTCTCATGAACATTAGAATCATTACCAAGAAACGAAAGTACCTGGTAATTTAGTTGGCGTGCACGAGCTCTAGTAATTGGTCCAGTATGTATAGCAGCAGGGGCTGTGGGTGTAACAATTGTATTGATGTCCTCATCATCCTCCCCTTCTTGAAATGAAGTCGTCCTCGACGGAAGTTCATCTTCCTCACCCAAATAAGGCTTCAAATCTGCAATGTTAAAAGTGGGACTAACCCCAAAATCTGCAGGCAGCTCAAGTTTATATGCATTATCATTTATTTTCTCTAACACCTTAAAGGGACCATCAGCACGTGGCATTAACTTTGATTTGCGCAAATCAGGAAATCTATCCTTACGCAAATGTAACCAAACAAGATCTCCAGGTGCAAACACAACATGTTTTCTACCCTTATCTCCAGCAAGTTTATATTTAGCATTCATGCGCTCAATGTTTTCCTTAGTTAACTCATGCATTTTTAAAATCAATTCAGCACGTTGTTTAGCATCAAAATTAACCTTCTCCGAAGATGGAAGAGGCAACAAATCAATAGGTGCACGAGGTAGGAAACCTTACACAACTTCAAAAGGGCACATCTTAGTAGTAGAATGCAATGAACGATTATAAGCAAATTCAATATGAGGCAAGCATTCCTCCCACATTTTCTTATTATTCTTCAAAACAGCCCTAAGCATAGTAGACAACGTTCTATTGACTACTTCAGTTTGTCCATCAGTTTGGGGGTGACAAGTAGTACTAAAAAGCAGTTTAGTCCCCAACTTAGCCCATAAACATCTCCAAAAGTGGCTAAGAAATTTAGTATCACGATCTGAAACAATAGTATTTGGCACACCATGCAAGCGAATAATTTCACGAAAGAACAAATCAGCAACATTAACAGCATCATCACTTTTATGACATGGTATAAAGTGTGCCATTTTCGAGAATCTATCCACGACAACAAATATGCTATCCCTCCCCTTCTTTGTTCGAGGTAAACCTAAAACAAAGTCCATAGATATATCCTCCCAAGGAACACTAGGTACAGGCAAAGGCATATGTAAACCATGAGGATTGAGTCGTGACTTAGCTTTTTGACATGTAGTGCAGCGAGCAATAAAACGCTCAACATCCCGTCTCATCTTTGGCCAAAAGAAATGTGTAGCAAGTACGTCCTCCGTCTTCTTCACGCCAAAGTGTCCCATTAATCCTCCTCCATGCGCCTCCTGCAACAACAAAAGACGAACGGAGCTAGCTGGAATGCATAGCTTGTTAGCACGAAACACAAATCCATCGTTAACAACAAACTTGTTCCACATTCTTCCTTCTTTACAATTCTGCATTACATCTTTAAAATCAGCATCATGCACATATTGATCTTTGATGGTTTCCAAACCAAATATTTTGAAGTCAAGTTGTGAAAGCATAGTATAGCGACGAGACAATGCATCAGCAATAACAATTTCTTTTCCCTTCTTGTGTTTAATGACATAAGGGAAAGTCTCAATGAATTCAACCCATTTAGCATGTCTACGATTCAGTTTAGCTTGACTTTTAATATGTTTCAAAGATTCATGATCAGAATGTATAACAAATTCTTTGGGCCATAAATAATGTTGCCATGTTTCTAAAGTCCGAACAAGAGCATATAATTCTTTATCATAAGTAGAATAATTCAGACTAGGCCCACTCAATTTTTCAGAAAAGTATGCAACAGGTTTGCCATCTTGTAATAACACACCTCCTAATCCAATTCCACTAGCATCACATTCAAGCTCAAAAGTCTTATTAAAATCAAGAAGTTGGAGTAAAGGAGCATGTGTCAACTTATCTTTCAATACCGTGAAGGCTTCTTCCTGTGCGGTACCTGATGAGGACATGACTACCTTGGATATGACCAAAAATATTGCATATATGCATATTTGTCAGGTGATTTCTAGTGCAAACTATTCAATAATTTATTTGAGTTATCCAGAACAAAAATACTTCACACACTTTTGTGTTTTGTCTAATTGCAGGTGTATGGGACATTTGTACAATCCACATATGAAGATAAGGAAGAAAGAGATGTTTATTTGCTGTCCAAAAAGTTCTCTCACGTCACTTTTGGCCCAAGAGAAGATAGAGTCCAAGTCTCTCACGTTCTGGATTCAGATTCGGACTGCACAGACATACCTGACTCAAAACGCACACAGGTTTTTCATACGGACTTCGAATTGGGTGATTTTTTTTTGTTGGAAACTAGATTTCGTGCACTTTCCAACCCAAGTGGAATCACCTTCAAATTCGTCCGGAGCGTTGAGTTGTGGACGAAACAATCTGATGCTGCAGCAGAATCCGAGTCAAACTACAAGTCCAAAGGTGTTACATCACCTCCACTTGGGCCCATTGGCCTTGTACGACCTAGATTTAGTTTTAGGCTGCCTTGGGACGTCCTCCCACCTCCTTGGCCGCCACCTCTTGCTCCTATATAAGTAGATCCATCTAGTAGCTTTTCCTTGGGATTTGTTTAGTTAAAAGTTAGCCATTGCAACTTCGTGTACTTCGTTTGTGTCCAACGACCAGACCAAGACCGCTTCCGGATCCCCACCATTATCAATACTTCATATATATTTGCAATATTCAGATTGCTTTATCATATTCTTGCTCGTTCTTCGATTGCTTGCAGGAATAGACCTTCGTGGTCAGGCTGACCGTGCTACCAGCATCGTCAGTAACCTCAGGAGATTGGTTTAGCGATTGCTAAGGCGCAACGTCGTGCACGTTTGTAGTCGGATCGCCAAAGTCGTCTCCACCAAATCGATAGTTATCATCTCATCGAAAGATCGGGACCCTCGCCTCTATCAAGTGGTATCAGTTTTCAGGTTGCTCGGTGAGAATTTCCAGTTTTTCTTAGATTAGATTTATTTTCTTACCTATTTTCCAAGAAAAATCCACAAAAAAGAGTTAGATCTATTCATCCTTTGTCCAAGCCAGTCTGAGCCTTTGCAATTTTCTTTTCATTGCTTGCATAGTTGAATTATCGGTTGCATCGTCGTGTCGAGTTGCTGGTCTTAGTGTCTAGGTCGTTTAGAGTTTCGAGTTCTGTTCACATTAGTCACGTCGCCGCTGCATCGTTATCCCTTCCGCTGTCCACCACCCATCCATCAATTTCCTCCACGTGCTACCCACCGTTCATTTTCATAATCATAGTTGAGATCGTTCCCATCTTCACTTGATCCAATCTACATCTTATCTAGTTTGTTTTGGAAAGAGGGAGAGAGAAAAAAAGATAGAGAAAAAAAACGAGAGAAAAAAAAGTAAAAAAAAAGAAAAAGAGGGAGAAGAAAAAGAAAAAAAGGCGTGAGAAAAAAAAAGAGAAGAAAAAAAATTGGATCTATCTAGAATCAATCTCGTACCTGAATTCGGATTGGAATCTGTTTTGCGCACTGTTCAGTAAAACAGGTGTATCTTCCTCATACGAAGTCAGTTTTGGCTCCGTGAGTACTCAAATTGAAGATAGCGACGAGCCGCATCTAAATAGTTGCAGAAGCTAGTTCAATATTTGACACCTCAAAATCGGTTTCTAAATAGGTCTTTTTGCCCTCCGAAGTTCGTGAACACAACTTGTTCCAATTTTTCAGGCCAGTTTTAGAATTCTTTGACTCCTCATATCAACTCGGAATTGAGTGATTCTTTTTGCATTGAAAAGCTTGAGTTAGTAGCATTCTTTGAAAGAATTTATCAGAAAATTGTCTCAAACTTTTCAAGAGGAAAGTTGGAGAGAGAGTTGTTGTATATCCTGCTTGGCAGTTGTTTTTCATCATTATCTTCACTGCCGTTGTGATCTTCACTTATATCTTACTGTCAAGAGCTACTTAGTATCCTTCATTGATGCTAGTTGTGCTACGCCGTGACCTCATTAGTGTTCTAGGCTCGCGTCTCTAGTCCGGTCTAGCCTAGGACCAGCACAGTACCGTCGTTGAGCGTTTATTCAACATTGCATCTTTGAATTGATTATTGCTAATCTTTTGCTACCATATATAGCCAACCCAGCTCCACATATTTCTACACCGTGTATACGTACGCTCCCCTAGCAATCGCTTTACTCAATATTCGGAGTTACTTGACACCGTTGGTTGCCGATCACCGCCTGCTGCATGGTAAGAACCTGTAAGACATTGATATTTGCTTTACTGTGAGTGTTTTACCACCACATCCTAGTAGTTATAGGAACATTATTTTTGGGTTTTGTTTCTTGTTCTACTAATCATGACAGGATCCAGAGTCAATTCATGGGCTTTGTGGATCGCGGGAGACGTGCCACCACCTTTGCAAATACCACAACCGTCACGAGAGGTGCACAAACATCCAAATGCACATGATCAGGTTAATGTATCTATACCACCATTTAATGGCCGTTTTAAACCTGCTTTATATATTGAATGGGAGTTCGACATAAAAAATATATTTGATTCCCATAATTTCGATGAACATAAAAAGGTTAAGGTTGCGGTTGGTTCTTTCACTGGTTATGCTTTGGTTTGGTGGAGTGAATATTGTCGGTTACACCCTGATTATATACCTACTACTTGGGATGATTTGAAACTTGCCATGCGACATACTTTCGTCCCTGCTTATTATACTCGTGACATGATTAAGAAGTTGCAACACTTAAAACAAGGTAGTGAAACTGTAACAAAATATTATGATGATTTACAAACTACCTTGTTGCATTCCTCTTTAGAAGAAAGTGAAGATGATTTTATGGATAGATTTTGGGGAGGATTAAACCGTGATATTCAAGAGATACTAATTCATGAAGAGTGTTATCCTATGGACCATTTGTTTCATCTTGCTTGCAAAGCTGAACAGGAAATAAAACGACGTGTTGGCCACGAGGAGAACAAGCGCACGGTGCACATTCCAAGAGTTGATATGATTGTTCCTTCAACTACTAGGCATACTATGACAACCACATCCGTTGTTGTCAGGACTACATCACCTCCACCATGTGACACATCGCCCCCGAGAGTGGCTATATTGATAGAGACGAGGGTCCCGATCTTTCGATGAGATGGTAACTATCGATTTGGTGGAGACGACTTTGACGATCCGACTACAAACGTGCACGACGTTGCGCCTTAGCAATCGCTAAACCAATCTCCAGAGGTTATTGACCACGCCGGTGCACGATCAACCTGACCACGAAGGTCTATTCCTGCAAGCAATCGAAGAACGAGCAAGAATATGATAAAAGCAATCTGAATATTGCAAATATGTATGAAGTATTGATAAAGGTGGGGATCCGAAAGCGGTCTTGGTCTGGTCGTTGGACACAAACGAAGTACACGAAGTTGCGTTGGCTAACTTTTAACTAAACAAATCCCAAGGAAAAGCTACTAGATGGATCTACTTATATAGGAGCAAGGGGTGGAGGCCAAGGAGGTGGGAGGACGTCCCAAGGCAGCCTAAAACTAAATCTAGGTCGTACAAGGCCAATGGGCCCAAGTGGAGGTGATGTAACACCTTTGGACTTGTAGTTTGACTCGGATTCTGCTGCAGCATCTGATTGTTTCGTCCACAACTCAACGCTCCGGACGAATTTGAAGGTGATTCCAATTGGGTTGGAAAGTGCACGAAATCTAGTTTCCAACAAAAAAAGAATCACCCAATTCGGAGTCCGTATGAAAAACTTGTGTGCGTTTTGAGTCAGGTGTGTCTGTGCAGTCCGAATCTGAATCCAGAACGTGAGAGACTTGGACTCTATCTTCTCTTGGGCCAAAAGTGACGTGAGAGAACTTTTTGGACAGCAAATAAACATCTCTTTCTTCCTTATCTTCATATGTGGATTGTACAAATGTCCCATACACCTGCAATTAGACAAAACACAAAAGTGTGTGAAGTATTTTTGTTCTGGATAACATAAATAGATTATTGAATAGTTTGCACTAGAAATCACCTGACAAATATGCATATATGCAATATTTTTTGTCATATCCAAGGTAGTCATGTCCTCATCATTTGCAAGCAAGATGAAACAAATGGTCCATAGGATAACACTCTTCATGAATTAGTATCTCTTGAATATCACGGTTTAATCCTCCCCAAAATCTATCCATAAAATCATCTTCACTTTCTTCTAAAGAGGAATGCAACAAGGTAGTTTGTAAATCATCATAATATTTTGTTACAGTTTCACTACCTTGTTTTAAGTGTTGCAACTTCTTAATCATGTCACGAGTATAATAAGCAGGGACGAAAGTATGTCGCATGGCAAGTTTCAAATCATCCCAAGTAGTAGGTATATAATCAGGGTGTAACCGACAATATTCACTCCACCAAACCAAAGCATAACAAGTGAAAGAACCAACCGCAACCTTAACCTTTTTATGTTCATCGAAATTATGGGAAGCAAATATATTTTTTATGTCGAACTCCCATTCAATATATAAAGCAGGTTTAAAACGGCCATTAAATGGTGGTATAGATACATTAACCTGATCATGTGCATTTGGATGTTTGTGCACCTCTCGTGACGGTTGTGGTATTTGCAAAGGTGGTGGCACGTCTCCCGCGATCGACAAAGCCCATGAATTGACTCTGGATCCTGTCATGATTAGTAGAACAAGAAACAAAACCCAAAAATAATGTTCCTATAACTACTAGGATGTGGTGGTAAAACGCTCACAGTAAAACAAATATCAATGTCTTACAAGTTCTTACCATGCAGCAGGCGGTGATCGGCAACCAGCGGTGTCAAGTAACTCCGAATATTGAGTAAAGCGATTGCCAGGGGAGCGTACGTATACACGGTGTAGAAATATGTGGAGCTGGGTTGGCTATATATGGTAGCAAAAGATTAGCAATAATCAATTCAAAGATGCAATGTTGAATAAACGCTCAACGACGGTACTGTGCTGGTCCTAGGCTAGACTGGACTAGAGACGCGAGCCTAGAACACTAATGAGGTCACGGCGTAGCACAACTAGCATCAATGAAGGATACTAAGTAGCTCTTGACAGCAAGATATAAGTGAAGATCACAACGGCAGTGAAGATAATGATGAAAAACAACTGCCAAGCAGGATATACAACAACTCTCTCTCCAACTTTCCTCTTGAAAAGTTTGAGACAATTTTCTGATAAATTCTTTCAAAGAATGCTACTAACTCAAGCTTTCCAATGCAGAAAGAATCACTCAATTCCGAGTTGATATGAGGAGTCAAAGAATTCTAAAACTGGCCTGAAAAATTGGAACAAGCTGTGTTCACGAACTTCAGAGGGCAAAAAGACCTATTTAGAAGCCGATTTTTAGGTGTCAAATATTGAACTAGCTTCTGCAACTATTTAGATGCGGCTCGTCTCTAGCTTCAATTTGAGTACTCACGGAGCCAAAACGGACTTCGTATGAGGAAGATACACCTGTTTTACTGAACAGTGTGCAAAACAGATTCCAATCCGAATTCAGGTACGAGATTGATTCTAGATAGATTCGATTTTTTGTCTTCTCTCTTTTTTTTCTCACGCTTTTTTTTTCTTTTTCTTCTCCCTCTTTTTCTTTTTTTTCTTTCCTTTTTTCTCTCTTTTTTTTCTTTATCTTCTTTTTCTCCCTCTTTCCAAGACAAACTAGATAAGATGCAGATTCGATCTGGCGAAGATGTGAGTGACCTCAACTATGATTATGACAATAAACAGTGCGTAGCACGTGGTGGAAATTGGTGGATGGGATGGTGGACAGCGGATGGGATAATGATGCAGCGGCTGCGTGACTAATGTGAACAGAACTCGAAACTCTAAAGGAACTAGACACTAAGACCAGCAACTCGACACGGCGATGCAACCGATAATTCAATAATGCAAACAATGAAAAGAAAATTGCAAAGGCTCAGTATGGCTAGGACAAAGGATGAATAGATCTAACTTTTGTTTTGTGGCTTTTTCTTGGACAATAGGTAAGAAAATAAATCTAATCTAGGAAAAACTGGAAATTCTCACCGAGCAACCTGAAAACTGATACCACTTGATAGAGGCGGGGGTGTCCCGATCTTTCGATGAGATGATAAATATCGATTTGGTGAAGATGACTTTGACGATCCGACTACAAACGTGCATGACGTTGCGCCTTAGCAATCGCTAAACCAACTCCGAGAGGTTATTGACCACGTCGGAGCACGGTCAGCCTGACCACGAAGGTCTATTCCTGCAAGCAATCGAAGAACAAGCAAGAATATGATAAAAGCAATCTGAATATTGCGAGTATATATGAAGTATTGATAATGGTGGCGATCCGGAAGCGGTCTTGGTCTGGTCGTTGGACACAAACGAAGTACACGAAGTTGCAATGGCTAACTTTTAACTAAACAAATCCCAAGGAAAAGCTACTAGATGGATCTACTTATATAGGAGCAAGGGGTGGCGGCCAAGGAGGTGGGAGGACGTCCCAAGGCAGACTAAAACTAAATCTAGGTCGTACAAGGCCAATGGGCCCAAGTGGAGGTGATGTAACACCTTTGGACTTGTAGTTTGACTCGGATTCTGCTGCAGCATCAGATTGTTTTGTCCACAACTCAACGCTCCGGACGAATTTGAAGGTGATTCCAATTGGGTTGGAAAGTGCACGAAATCTAGTTTCCAACAAAAAAAGAATCACCCAATTCGGAGTCCGTATGAAAAAGTTGTTGTCATTTTGAGTCAGGTATGTCTGTGCAGTCCGAATCTGAATCCAGAACGTGAGAGACTTGGACTCTATCTTCTCTTGGCCCAAAAGTGACGTGACTGGACTTTTTGAACACAACCTAAATATCTCCTTTTCCCTTATCTTCATATGTGGATTGTACAAACGTCCCATACACCTGCAATTAGACAAAACACAAAAGTGTGTGAAGTATTTTTGTTCTGGATAACATAAATAAATTATTGAATAGTTTGCACTAGAAATCACCTGACAAATATGCATATATGCAATATTTTTGGTCATATCCAAGGTAGTCATGTCCTCATCATCGGGACCCTCGCCTCTATCAAGTGGTATCAGTTTTCAGGTTGCTCGGTGAGAATTTCCAGTTTTCCTATATTAGATTTATTTTCTTACCTATTGTCCAAGAAAAATCCACAAAAAAGAGTTAGATCTATTCATCCTTTGTCCAAGCCAGTCTGAGCCTTTGCAATTTGCTTTTCATTGCTTGCATAGTTTGAATTATCGGTTGCATCGTCGTGTCGAGTTGCTGGTCTTAGTGTCTAGGTCGTTTAGAGTTTCGAGTTCTATTCACATTAGTCACGTCGCCGCTGCATCGTTATCCCTTCCGCTGTCCACCACCCATCCACAATTTCCTCCACGTGCTACCCACCGTTCATTGTCATAATCATAGTTGAGATCGTTCCCATCTTTGCTTGATCCAATCTACATCTTATCTAGTTTGTTTTGGAAAGAGGGAGAGAGAAAAAAAAGGAAAAAAAAGCGTGAGAAAAAAAAAGAGAGAAGAAAAAAAATTGGATCTATCTAGAATCAATCTCGTACCTGAATTCGGATTGGAATCTGTTTTGCGCACTGTTCAGTGAAACAGGTGTATCTTCCTCATACGAAGTCCGTTTTGGCTCCGTGAGTACTCAAATTGAAGATAGAGACGAGCCGCATCTAAATAGTTGCAGAAGCTAGTTCAATATTTGACACCTCAAAATTGGCTTCTAAATAGGTCTTTTTGCCCTCCGAAGTTCGTGAACACAACTTGTTCCAATTTTTCAGGCCAGTTTTAGAATTCTTTGACTCCTCATATCAACTCGGAATTGAGTGATTCTTTTTGCATTGGAAAGCTTGAGTTAGTAGCATTCTTTGAAAGAATTTATCAGAAAATTGTCTCAAACTTTTCAAGAGGAAAGTTGGAGAGAGAGTTGTTGTATATCCTGCTTGGCAGTTGTTTTTCATTATTATCTTCACTGCCGTTGTGATCTTCACTTATATCTTGCTGTCAAGAGCTACTTAGTATCCTTCATTGATGCTAGTTGTGCTACGCCGTGACCTCATTAGTGTTCTAGGCTCGCGTCTCTAGTCCGGTCTAGCCTAGGACCAGCACAGTACCGTCGTTGAGCGTTTATTCAACATTGCATCTTTGAATTGATTATTGCTAATCTTTTGCTACCATATATAGCCAACCCAGCTCCACATATTTCTACACCGTGTATACGTACGCTCCCGTGGCAATCGCTTTACTCAATATTCGGAGTTACTTGACACCGCTGGTTGCCGATCACCGCCTGCTGCATGGTAAGAACTTGTAAGACATTGATATTTGCTTTACTGTGAGCGTTTTACCACCACATCCTAGTAGTTATAGGAACATTATTTTTGGGTTTTGTTTCTTGTTCTACTAATCATGACAGGATCCAGAGTCAATTCATGGGCTTTGTCGATCGCGGGAGACGTGCCACCACCTTTGCAAATACCACAACCATCACGAGAGGTGCACAAACATGCAAATTCACATGATCAGGTTAATGTATCTATACCACCATTTAATGGCCGTTTTAAACCTGCTTTATATATTGAATGGGAGTTCGACATAAAAAATATATTTGCTTCCCATAATTTCGATGAACATAAAAAGGTTAAGGTTGCGGTTGGTTCTTTCACTGGTTATGCTTTGGTTTGGTGGAGTGAATATTGTCGGTTACACCCTGATTATATACCTACTACTTGGGATGATTTGAAACTTGCCATGCGACATACTTTCGTCCCTGCTTATTATACTCGTGGCATGATTAAGAAGTTGCAACACTTAAAACAAGGTAGTGAAACTGTAACAAAATATTATGATGATTTACAAACTACCTTGTTGCATTCCTCTTTAGAAGAAAGTGAAGATGATTTTATGGATAGATTTTGGGGAGGATTAAACCGTGATATTCAAGAGATACTAATTCATGAAGAGTGTTATCCTATGGACCATTTGTTTCATCTTGCTTGCAAAGCTGAACAGGAAATAAAACAACGTGTTGGCCACGAGGAGAACAAGCGCACGGTGCACATTCCAAGAGTTGATATGATTGTTCCTTCAACTACTAGGCATACTATGACAACCACATCCGTTGTTGTCAGGACTACATCACCTCCACCATGTGACACATCGCCCCCGTGATGAGGACATCAATACAATTGTTACACCCACAGCCCCTGCTGCTATACATACTGGACCAATTACTAGAGCTCGTGCACGCCAACTAAATAACCAGGTACTTTCGTTTCTTGGTAATGATTCTAATGTTCATGAGAATATGATGCTGCCTAAATTGGATACATTTGTTTTGCTTACAAATGAAGGGCCTAGCTTGGAGAAGGATGAACATTGGAGCAAGAACAAGCATGGAGATGATGGCATGCGCAAGGGGAACAAGAACGGAGCTACAAGTGATGATTTCAGGACTTTGAAGCCACCATAATGGGTGCATGAAGCCTTGGACGAAATATACAAGATGCCACTTCATAAATTTCGTCCCGAGGCTATTTTAGGTGCTGCGTCACCTTATTTTTGGGCCAGGCCCATGTAATTTCGAAATACATAAGTATAGGCTATTTTTAGAGTCCGTATGTGTGGGGAAACAAGAGATAGGGTTGATTTCGGACCCCTCCACCAAGGGCCACGAAATTCCCCCCCCTCTTCCTCCATATATACAGCCCTTAGGGCATCGTTTAGACTTTGGGTTTTGTTTAGATTAAAAGTTCGCCATAGCTGCAACTTCGCGTACTTCGTTTGTGTTCAACGACCAGACAAAGGCGTCACAGAACCCCACCTTGATCAATAAAGCTTTCATCTTATATTCGCAATATCCAGATTGCAATCTTAGTTTCTTGCTTGTTCTTCGTTTGCTCGCAGGAAACAGACCTTCGTGGTCAGGTTGATCGTGCTCCGGCGTGGTCAATAACCTCTCGGAGTTGGTTTAGCGATTGCTAAGGCGCGACGTCCTCGCACGTTCGTAGTCGGATCGTCAAAGTCGACTTCCACCAAAGCGAAATCCACCATCTCATCGAAAGACGGGACACCTTTGCCTCTATCATAAGTCAATCTGATGCTCAATCCCTCGAATAGGCGGTAATCCCGGTGGCACGTCTTGTGGAAAAACGTCAGCGAACTCCTGCAAAATGTTAGTGACAGCAGGAGGCAAAGAGGAAGGCACGTCCTCGAATGAAAATAATGCCTCTTTGCACACAAAAGCATAGCAAACAGATTTGCTGAAATCTAGCTCATCAATATCAGATTTGGTGGCAAATAAACATGCACTTTTCAATTTAATTTCTGAAGCAACACTAGATGGTTTATTATTAGGCTTCATTTGTTGCTCAAATTCTTTTGCCACAATCTGATTTTCACTCTTATTCTTCTCCTGTTTTGCTTTATTAGCTCTATTAATATCATCTTTCAAAATGGAATCAGGAGTCATAGGAAGCAAAGTAATATTTTTATCCTTATGAACAAGAGTATAGTGATTGTTTCTACCATGGTGTACAGAATTTTTATAAAATTGCCATGGTCTACCAAGTAATAAGGAACATGCTTGCATAGGTACCACATCACAATCAACATAATCAGCATATGTAGAGATACTAAAATGCACACGAACAGTACGTGTTACCTTAACCTTGCCGCTGTTGTTGAACCATTGGATGTAGTAAGGATGTGGATGTGGTCTTGTGGTGAGAGAAAGCTTCTCCACCATCTCCATGCTAGCCAAGTTGTTGCAGCTCCCTCCGTCTATGATGACGTGCACAGAACGTTCCTTCACAACTCCCTTGGTATGGAACAAATTGTGCCTCTGATTTTGCTCAGCTTGTGTGATCTGCACACTCAAAACACGTTGAGCAACTAAACATTCATACCTGTCAGCGTCTTCAGGAGCCATGTATTGCGTCTCATGATCAGAATCATCTCCACCATGTTCTTCACATGTAATAAGAGCCAAAGTCTCCTCATCATAGTCACTAGCGGACTCATATCCACCATCCGCGGTAGCAATCATCACACGCGGAGATTTGCATTCTCTCGCATAATGACCTCCTCCCTTACAACGACGACAAATAATATCACTTGTGTGCCCTGTTGATGCCATGGAAGAAGAAGAACGCTGTGCAGGCCCCGCAGGTGCGCTCTTGGCAGATAATGGTGGTTGTGCCTGTTTTGTTGTATCACGGCTGGAGGTGGCACCGGATGGAGGTGCTGGTGCAGTTGAAGTAGAAGATGCACGTGGTGTCCATGATGAAGGTTGTCCTGCAGAAAAGTTAGTTCGCCCCAATGCTTGTCGATCCTGCACTTCACGTTCAGCTTTACAAGCAGGATGGAATAAACGAGTGATGTTAGTATACTCCTTATAGTCTAGAATGGTCTGAATCTCTCTATTTAATCCACCCAGAAAACGTGCAAGCATAGCTTCATTCTCCTCAACAATACCACATCTAATCATGCCAGTTTGTAATTCCTGATAATATTCTTCTACAGAATTTTTCCCTTGTCTTAAACGCTGCAATTTTTGAAGCAATTCACGTTGATAATATGGTGGAACCCAACGCGTACGCATAGCAGTTTTCAAAGCAGCCCAAGTAGTTGGAATAGGATATAATCTACAATGTTCAGACCACCATACACATGCAAAACTAGTGAAAGCACAAACAGCAGCAGCAACTTGTCTCTCCTCAGGATATTGTAAACATGTAAATCGTTGTTCAGTTTCTAACTCCCAAGTAAGATATATATCAGGAACATATCTACCCTCAAATGGTGGAATGTTCAATTTCAGTTTAGGAATATGGACATCATCTCGTACCTGAGGTGGTGGTGCAGGCCTACCATTACGAATATATACTTGAGGTCGACCTGCTGGTGGTGGTACAGGTGGCTGCACGTAGTGCTAATTTTGATCAACCTCATCCTCATAATCTCCCACATAATCATCCTCCTCCCATCAGCAGCAGGAGCCACAGAAGTATCAACAGCAGCACCAACAGTTTGGCCAAACGCAAGAGGAACACGGCTTGCTCGGCGGAGGTCTGTTTCGCGACGTGGAGGTAGTCATTGTTGTTGTTGTTGGATAGGTGCGTTAGGTGCAGCGGGTGGTGGTGGTGGAAGACGCGCGAGCAATTCATTAAACTTGTTATCGGGCTTTGTTTCGAACGTCTTCTCAAGGCCAGTGATCTTCTCCATGGCCTCTTCAAAATTGTTCAGCACATCTTGCACCTGTTCAGTCATCATTTGCTGAAACTTATCATGAAGCTCCTTGTTCGATAAATTCTCCCAGTCAATCTCGTCGGCTTGTGATCCTGGCATGGTTAGCAGCAATAGAAACACACAAGAATATGATCCTACAGACTACGAACAAGTGGTGGTGGTGGGTGTCACAAATCCGTCAAGCAAAACTCAAATTCTTACTAGTTCTTACCCAGCAACAGGCGGTGATCGGCAACCGTTGTAGTCAAAACTCTCAAAGCTTGGATAGAGCGATTACCAGGGAGAGTCAAACGCACGACGTAGATGTATGTGGAGCTGGGAAGGCTTATAATATGGTAGCAAAAAGGGTCAGCAATAATCAGTTCAGAGATGCAAAGTTGAATAAACGCTCAACGACGGTACTGTGCTGGTCCTAGGCTAGACTGTGCTAGAGACGCGAGCCTAGAACACCAACAAAATCACGGCGCGGCACGTAAACAAGGGAGGAGCACACTCTGTATTTTTTTCTCTCTTTTTTTTTGCACTTTTTTTTCCTCTTTTTTTTTCCTCCGCAACAATTTTTTTTTCGAAAAAGTCTACAAATGGTCTAAAAACTGCCTAGCCAGAATTTTCCAGACTTAGTTTTTTTTTGAAATTGGAACTATTTTTCTTCCGCGGATGGCTCAGAAGTTGGGGAGTCCTTCTCTGTCACGACTCGGAGTATCGCGTGATCTGGAAATCGAGAACAATGCAACAATTACTGGACTCGGACTAGGACTGGTGGCGGAGATGAATCTGGTGGAACTCAGACTGGTGGCGGAGATAAATCTGGTGGAACACGGACAGGTGGCGGATATATGTTGCAGGTGAACTCGGATTGGCGTGATGGCGGCGGATATGTGGTGGCGTATATGGATTCGGATTGGCGGTGAATATGTGGTGGTGGTATATGGCAATAGCGATGATGATGATGCGGTGGTGATATATGGCAGCGGCGACGTGACAACCTGTGAACAGAACTCGAAACTCTAAAAGACTAGACGCTAAGACCAGCAACTGGACACGACGATGCAACCGCAAATTCAACAAAGCAAATACAGAAAAGATTATGCAAGGCTCAGATTGGTTCGGATGGGATGAACTAACCCTAATTTTTTTTTGGCTTTTTCGTGGACTATAGGTATGAAGAACAGACTCGATCTAAACTACGAAAAACTGTAAAATCTCACCGAGCAACCTGGAAATCTGATACCACTTGATATAGGCAAAGGTGTCCCGTCTTTCGATGAGATGATGGATATTGCTTTGGTGGAAGTCGACTTTGACGATCCGACTACGAACGTGCGAGGACGTCGCGCCTTAGCAATCGCTAAACCAACTCCGAGAGGTTATTGACCACGCCGGAGCATGATCAACCTGACCACGAGGGTCTGTGTCCTGCGAGCAAACGAAGAACAAGCAAGAAACTAAGATTGCAATCTGGATATTGCGAATATAAGATGAACGTTTATTGATCAAGGTGGGGTTCTGTGACGCCTTTTGATGAGGACATAACTACCTTGGATATGACCAAAAATATTGCATATATGCATATTTGTCAGGTGATTTCTAGTGCAAGCTATTCAATAATCTATTTATGTTATCCAGAACAAAAATACTTCGCACACTTTTGTGTTTTGTCTAATTGCAGGTTTATGGGACATTTGTACAATCCACATATGAAGATAAGGAAGAAAGAGATGTTTATTTGCTGTCCAAAAAGTTCTCTCACATCACTTTTGGCCCAAGAGAAGATAGAGTCCAAGTCTCTCACGTTCTGGATTCAGATTCGGACTGCACAGACATACCTGACTCAAAACGCACACAAGTTTTTCATACGGACTCCGAATTGGGTGATTCTTTTTTTGTTGGAAACTAGATTTCGTGCACTTTCCAACCCAATTGGAATCACCTTCAAATTCGTCCGGAGCGTTGAGTTGTGGACGAAATAATCTGATGTTGCAGCAGAATCCGAGTCAAACTACAAGTCCAAAGGTGTTACATCACCTCCACTTGGGCCCATTGGCCTTGTACGACCTAGATTTAGTTTTAGGCTGCCTTGGGACGTCCTCCCACCTCCTTGGCCGCCACCCCTTGCTCCTATATAAGTAGATCCATCTAGTAGCTTTTCCTTGGGATTTGTTTAGTTAAAAGTTAGCCATTGCAACTTCGTGTGCTTCGTTTGTGTCCAACGACCAGACCAAGACCACTTTTCGGATCCCCACCATTATCAATACTTCATACATATTCGCGATATTCAGATTGCTTTTATCATATTCTTGCTTGTTCTTCGATTGCTTGCAGGAATAGACCTTCGTGGTCAGGTTGATCGTGCTCCGGCGTGGTCAATAACCTCTCGGAGTTGGTTTAGCGATTGCTAAGGCACAACGTCGTTGCACGTTTGTAGTCGGATCATCAAAGTCATCTCCACCAAATCGATAGTTATCATCTCATCGAAAGATCGGGACACCCCGCCTCTATCAAGTGGTATCAAGTGCTATCAGTGATGATGAGGACATAACTACCTTGGATATGACTAAAAATATTGCATATATGCATATTTGTCAGGTGATTTCAAGTGCAAGCTATTCAATAATCTATTTATGTTATCCAGAACAAAAATACTTCACACACTTTTGCCTTTTGTCTAATTGCAGGTTTATGGGACATTTGTACAATCCACATATGAAGATAAGGAAGAAAGAGATGTTTATTTGCTGTCCAAAAAGTTCTCTCACGTCACTTTTGGCCCAAGAGAAGATAGAGTCCAAGTCTCTCACGTTCTGGATTCAGATTCGGACTGCACAGACATACCTGACTCAAAACGCACACAAGTTTTTCATACGGACTCCGAATTGGGTGATTCTTTTTTTGTTGGAAACTAGATTTCGTGCACTTTCCAACCCAATTGGAATCACCTTCAAATTCGTCCGGAGCGTTGAGTTGTGGACGAAACAATCTGATGTTGCAGCAGAATCCGAGTCAAACTACAAGTCCAAAGGTGTTACATCACCTCCACTTGGGCCCATTGGCCTTGTATGACCTAGATTTAGTTTTAGGCTGCCTTGGGACGTCCTCCCACCTCCTTGGCCGCCACCCCTTGCTCCTATATAAGTAGATCCATCTAGTAGCTTTTCCTTGGGATTTGTTTAGTTAAAAGTTAGCCATTGCAACTTCGTGTGCTTCGTTTGTGTCCAACGACCAGACCAAGACCACTTTTCGGATCCCCACCATTATCAATACTTCATACATATTCGCGATATTCAGATTGCTTTTATCATATTCTTGCTTGTTCTTCGATTGCTTGCAGGAATAGACCTTCGTGGTCAGGTTGATCGTGCTCCGGTGTGGTCAATAACCTCTCGGAGTTGGTTTAGCGATTGCTAAGGCACAACGTCGTTGCACGTTTGTAGTCGGATCGTCAAAGTCATCTCCACCAAATCGATAGTTATCATCTCATCGAAAGATCGGGACACCCCGCCTCTATCACCTTTGTCTGGTCGTTGAACACAAACGAAGTACGCGAAGTTGCAGCTATGACGAACTTTTAATCTAAACAAAACCCAAAGTCTAAACAGTGCCCTAAGGGCTGTATATATGGAGGAAGAGAGGGGGAATTTCGTGGCCCTTGGTGGAGGGGTCCGAAATCAACCCTATCTCTTGTTTCCCCACACATACGGACTCTAAAAATAGCCTATACTTATGTATTTCGAAATTACATGGGCCTGGCCCAATACAAAGGTGACGCAGCACCTATAATAGCCTCGGGACGAAATTTATGAAGTGGCATCTTGTATATTTCGTCCAAGGCTTCATGCACCCATTATGGTGGCTTCAAAGTCCTGAAATCATCACTTGTAACTCCGTTCTTGTTCCCCTTGCGCATGCCATCATCTCCATGCTTGTTCTTGCTCCAATGTTCATCCTTCTCCAAGCTAGGCCCTTCATTTGGAAGCAAAACAAATGTATCCAATTTAGTCAGCATCATATTCTCATGAACATTAGAATCATTACCAAGAAACGGAAGTACCTGATAATTTAATTGCGTGCGCGAGCTCTAGTAATTGGTCCCGTATATGTAGCAGTAGGGGCTGTGGGTGTAACAATGGTATTGATGTCCTCATCAAATTTGAAGGTGAATCCAATTGGGATGGAAATAGCACGAAATCTAGTTTCCAACAAAAAAAGAATCACCCAATTCGGAGTCCGTATGGAAAAGTTGTTGGCGTTTTGAGTCAGGTATGTCTGTGCAGTCCGAATCTGAATCTAGAACGTGAGAGACTTGGACTCTATCTTCTCTTGGCCCAAAAGTGACGTGAGAGGACTTTTTGAACACAACCTAAACATCTCCTTTTCCCTTATCTTCATATGTGGATTGTACAAATGTCCCATACACCTGCAATTAGACAAAACACAAAAGTGTGTGAAGTATTTTTGTTCTGGATAACATAAATAGACTGTTGAATAGTTTGCATTAGAAATCACCTGACAAATATGCATGTATGCAATATTTTTGGTCGTATCCAAGGTAGTCATGTCCTCATCATCCTCCCCTTTTTGAAAATAAAGCCGTCCTCGGCATTGCTTAATCTGAAATGTGGCTAACAAAAGAGACAAGGTGTACATGGTGTATATGTATATGTCATCCATTTTAACTTCCCTTGATTTTTGCACATATGTCACATGTATACATGAGTAACTTTCATTGTTCATAAAATCTAAAGCCAAAAAATTATCACAAGAAGTAGAAGGCATGAAAATATTGCAACTCAGTTTGCACATATAAGTGAAGCTCTTATTCACTTCAAAAGATTGGCAATGTTCATCATTAAACCATCCTAACTTCGATGAATAAACCTTACTTGCATCAAATTTACATGCTACAACATGCTTAAATAAGCAAACATGCAATAAGTCATTGGACACAGAATCATCATCAAGATTAGAGGTCATATCAAAATGATTAAACATTGGTTCTTTTGCATCAACAGTTAATTCAATGGATGCACTCAAAATTGTTGATATTTCAGTTGTTTGATCACATGACACATTCATGACAGTAAAAAGAGTCTCTAAAATAGGTGGTGTGCTCAAATCAACAGGTAACTCAACACATGATGCATTCAAGTTAACTAGGCATGCTTCATTCTCATGTGAAGTTATATCATCAAGACCTTTACTGTTACCTCGCAGAGATGTAGCTGATGTAGGTACGGACATTGACAATGTATCATACTCTTGAGATCATATCGCGCTCACAATCCGAGGTGGGGCTGCTCTAGTAGGTGCAATAGTGGAGTAACCAACCGGCGGTGGTGAGCATGAACTGGAATAGTAGTTGTTGTAGTCACCCAATGCATCCTCCTGTATTTAGCTCTGATACCACTTGATAGAGGCGAGGGTGTCCCGATCTTTCGATGAGATGATAACTATCGATTTGGTGGAGACGACTTTGACGATCTGACTACAAACGTGCACGACGTTGCGCCTTAGCAATCGCTAAACCAATCTCCTGAGGTTACTGACGATGCCGGAAGCACGGTCAGCCTGACCACGAAGGTCTATTCCTGCAAGCAATCGAAGAACGAGCAAGAATATGATAAAGCAATCTGAATATTGCAAATATATATGAGGTATTGATAATGGTGGGGATCCGTAAGCGGTCTTGGTCTGGTCGTTGGACACAAACGAAGTACACGAAGTTGCAATGGCTAACTTCTAACTAAACAAATCCCAAGGAAAAAGCTACTAGATGGATCTACTTATATAGGAGCAAGGGGTGGCGACCAAGGAGGTGGGAGGACGTCCCAAGGCAGCCTAAAACTAACCCTAGGTCGTACAAGGCTCATGGGCCCAAGTGGAGGTGATGCAACACCTTTGGGCTTGTAGTTTGACTCGGATTCTGCTGCAATGTCAGATTGTTTCGTCCGTAACTGAACGCTCCGGACGAATTTGAAGGTGAATCCAATTGGGATGGAAATAGCACGAAATCTAGTTTCCAACAAAAAAAGAATCACCCAATTCGGAGTCCGTATGAAAAAGTTGTTGGCGTTTTGAGTCAGGTATGTCTGTGCAGTCCGAATCTGAATCTAGAACGTGAGAGACTTGGACTCTATCTTCTCTTGGCCCAAAAGTGACGCGAGAGGACTTTTTGAACACAACCTAAACATCTCCTTTTCCCTTATCTTCATATGTGGATTGTACAAATGTCCCATACACCTGCAATTAGACAAAACACAAAAGTGTGTGAAGTATTTTTGTTCTGAATAACATAAATAGACTATTGAATAGTTTGCATTAGAAATCACCTGACAAATATGCATGTATGCAATATTTTTGGTCGTATCCAAGGTAGTCATGTCCTCATCAGGGTCGAAGGAGAAGAAGTGGAGCCGAAGATGCAATCTCAGCCGGCCATCCTGGGAGGCCCGTGCGCACGGTGTAAGTTGGGCCCGTGCGCACGGGGGTCCCGTGGGCACGGTACAGGCCCGTGCGCACGGGGTGCTCTAGTGTCAGTTTCCTGTGTAGTTCGTGGGCACGGGGTCTTGGGGGGCCGTGCGTACGGGGTAGCCTGGAGCCTCCTGTGCAGCTGTTGTTCTCCTTGTTCTTGGTCCTCACGACCTTGGGGTGGTCCTCCTTCTCCTTGGTGATGCTCCTGAGCTTCTTGGTGATGTTCCTCTTCATACCTAAGGAGGCATAGCATATTTTGGTGAGGTAGTAAACATGTTCCATCCGTGTCCATATGCAAGTCTAGTAGGAAGGAGTTCACCTCGGTTTCCAAAGCACGTGCTCTTGCTCTTGTCATGGGTCCTCATGGGGTTGGATGTGTAGGTGTAGAGTCCATGGGGATGATGGAAGGATGCTCCGCATCATCTCCCCTCCCTTGGGAAAGATCCGACCTCGGATCAAAATCTTCATCACCATGGAAAGGCGAGAGGTCTTTGACGTTGAAGATGTCGCTCACGTTGTACTTGTCTCGTGGGAGTTCAATCTTGTAGGCGTTGTCGTTGTAGTGTGCTAGGACCTTGAATGGTCCATCGGCTCGAGGGAGAAGTTTGGACTTGTGTTCGTTAGGGAAGCGGTCCTTGCGAAGGTGTAGCCACACGAGATCGCCTATGTGGAAGATCATGGGTTGCTTGTTGACGTTGAGCTTGGTCGCTAGTCGATGTACTTGGCGCTCGATGATGTTCCTTGTATCTTCATGCATCCATGTTGGTGCGCTCTTGTAGAGGAAGAGGTAAAATCTCCAATGGGGACAACGGGTTGAAGCCGTAGACGACCTCGAAGGGGGAGTTGTCGGTAGTCGAATGTCTTGCACGGTTGTAGGCATACTCGGTGATGGGTAGACACGCCTCCCCCTGCTTGATGTTGTTCTTGATAAACACGCAAAGTAGAGTAGCTAGTGTCCGGTTCGTCAACTCCGTTTGGCCGTCGGTTTGAGGATGGTATGCGGATGGGAACAAGAGCTTGATTCCGAGCTTAGCGCATAGAGTCTTCCAAAAGTAACTCAAGAACTTGATGTCGCGGTCGGAGACGATTGTCTTTGGTACTCCATGGAGGCGCAAGGTTTCCCTACAAAAGAGATTGGCAACATGTGAAGCATCATCTATCTTTTTGCAAGGAATGAAATGTGCCATCTTGGAAAATCGGTCCACGACAACAAATACGGAATCCTTTCCACTTTGGGTTCTAGGCAAACCAAGTACAAAATCCATGCTAATGTCTTCCCAAGATTGATAAGGAATAGGAAGAGGCATGTAAAGGCCATGGGATTGAGCTTTAGACTTAGCTTTGCGGCATGTAGAGCATCGGGTGGTGAAGTGTGAGACGTCACGGAACATCTTGGGCCAAAAGTAGTTCTTTGAGAGCGTGGCGAAAGTCTTGTCGCGTCCAAAGTGTCCCATGAGTCCGCCTCCATGAGCCTCTTGGAAAAGGAGCAAACGAATAGAAGACTCGGGAATGCATAGTTTGTTAGCTCTCATAAGATAACCATCCTTGATGTAATATTGTTCCCAAGATGTATGCGTCAAACATTTAGCATAATGAGTTGCAAAAGATGGATCATTAGCATACAAGTTTTTTATGTGCTCAAAGCCAATAACATTCAACTCAAGTTTAGTGACAAGCGTGCATATGCGTGAAAGTGCATCGGAAACTACATTTTCCTTACCCTTAATGTACTTGATCACATAGGAAAAAGATTCAATAAATTCACTCCATTTGGCATGACGCTTGTTCAACTTAATTTGACCCTTTAAGTACTTAAGTGTTTCTTGATCGGTATGGATGACAAACTCATGAGGTCCAAGATAATGTTCCCAAACATGTGCTGAATTGATTTTAAAAATGCATCAGTTAACTAAGGAAAACATTGAGCGTATGAATGCTAAATATAAACTTGCTGGAGATAAGGGTAGAAAACATGTTGTGTTTGCACCTGGAGATCTTGTCTGGTTACATTTGCGTAAGGATAGATTTCCTGATTTGCGCAAATCAAAGCTAATGCCACGTGCTGACGGACCTTTTAAGGTGATAGAGAAAATAAATGATAATGCATATAAACTTGAGTTGTCTGCATATTTTGGGGTTAGTCCCACTTTTAACATTGCAAATTTGAAGCCTTATTTGGGAGAGGAAGATGAGCTTCCGTCGAGGACGACTTCATTTCAAGAAGGGGAGGATGATGAGGACATCAATACCATTGCTACACCCATAAGCCCTGCTGCTATACATACTGGACCAATTACTAGAGCTCACGCACGCCAATTAAATTACCAGGTACTTCCGTTTCTTGGTAATGATTCTAATGTTCATGTGAATATGATGCTGCCTAAATTGGATACATTTGTTTTGCTTACAAATAAAGGGCCTAGCTTGGAGAAGGATGAACATTGGAGCAAGAACAAGCATGGAGATGACGGCATGCACAAGGGGAACCAGAACGGAGTTACAAGTGATGATTTCAGGACGTTGAAGCCACCATAATGTGTGCATGAAGCCTTGGACGAAATATACAAGATGTCACTTCATAACTTTTGTCCAGAGGCTATTCTAGGTGCTGCGTCACCTTATTATTGGGCCAGGTCCATGTATTTTTGAAATCCTTCCGTATAGGCTGTTTTTAGAGTCCGTATGTGTGGGGAAACAAGAGATATGGTTGGTTTCGGACCCCTTCCCCAAGGATCACGATATTCCCCCCTCTTCTTACATATATACAGCCCTTAGGGCGTCGTTTAGACTTTGGGTTTTGTTTAGACTAAAGTTCGCCATAGCTACAACTTCGCGTACTTCATTTGTGTTCAATGACTAGACAAAGGCGTCACAGAACCCCACCTTGATCAATAAAGCTTTCCTCTTATATTCGCAATATCCAGATTGCAATCTTAGTTTCTTGCTTGTTCTTCGTCTGCCTGCAGGAAACAGACCTTCATGGTCAGGTTGATCGTGCTCCGGCGTGTTCAATAACCTCTCGGAGTTGGTTTAGCGATTGCTAAGGCGCGACGTCCTCGTACGTTCGTAGTCGGATCGTCAAAGTCGACTTCCTCCAAAATGAAAGCCACCATCTCATCGAAAGACGAGACACCTTTGCCTCTATCACAACTTGTGTGTCACAAAGTTGTCATCGCATACACAATTGCTATCTTGGTTCGTGAAGTTTTACATGAGAAAAGAGCTCAAAAGTGAAAGAGCCACCCAAACTTTTAAGCAAAGAGGACAGATAAGCAAAGAGCTTATGAGCAAGAACCATAGCATCATACTACATTAAGATTGTCATATAAGATCATCTTGGATCATAGCACCGAAATACCATACATATAGCATACTTGGGATAGAGATCGTTACATTTTTGCCTAGTAGGTTGTGCACAAGTTCCGTATCCGCCTATTGTGCAATCGTGCTAGCGTCTCTCTAGTATTGTGCAACAAGAGCATCTTCGTGGGTTCCACATTTTGGCTCACTTTTGGTTTGCACAATCCCATCTATCTATTTGCGTGTGTGTTCCCGTGTTCCACTATTTGCTTGGTCTACTTGTTGCATTTGCAAATTTGTGAATCATTTCCAACATTATTGAAGCTCACTTACTATTGCATCAAATTTTATGCCACCATCCTAACCAAGCTCCACCATAATTTTACTTGTGTAGGTGTGAGAACCGACAAGAATTGGCACCAATAGTGCTATTTCATTGTCCGCATTTGAGTGAACTTGATTCATCATCAACATCGGTCAAAGGTACATTGGTATTAGTTCTTCTCCTTCTACCACTCAGATTTTGCTTGGAATGGTGGATAGGCCAAGTACTTCTACCAATCCACTCTCCATCGAGCAAGACGACGACATGTCATCATACGTCACCAAGAGCCACTCTTTGGTGCACAACGAGTGTTACATCAAGAGCAACAAGCAATGAACGACCGCATCGACAACCTCGCCACCAACTTGCGACTCTCCGAGCAACGTACACGAGACTACTTCGACAACAAGCTCGACGCTCACAAGCAAGAGAACGATGTAGGAATGGACGAGATCCGCGCCTTGTTGGTGAACCGGCCTCCTTCAACACCATCATACTCAAGACGGAACCACTGAAGTTGACACTCCGACGACTCCTTCTCCGGCTCAAGTACACAGTCATCGAACACTCTTCGACGAGCCGCGCTTCAAGACCGTCATGCATCTCGAAACCCGCTACATGTCAAGCATTCACAAGAGCAAGCTGATGAGCAAGTCGCTTGTCCTCAACCAAATCAAGTCGCTTTTGCCCAAGCTCAAGAACGACAACGTCTTCGTCGCCAAGAAGAAGAAGAACGAGCGCGTCTACACCAAGAGCAACAAGACGCCGAGGCTCAACGTCTTCAACAACAACTACGTGAAGCACAAGATCTTGAGGCGCAACGTGCCCTTCAAGAATCAAGTCGAGCTATCGCCAACCGCAATCGCGGATGGTGCAATCAAGAGGAAGCCCTTCGAGAAGAAATCCAAGAGAGGAACTATCAACCACGCGTGCAACGTCAAGTCCCTCAAGCTCGTCAAGCTTCACCTGAACCTCAAGGTCAACAAGAGCAAGTTGATCATGGACTTCCTCCACACGAAGAGCAACATGAGGATGATTACCCTCCACGTCAAGGGCGCCATCATCACCATCACCAACAACACAATGAAGAGCAACGCTATGGCAAGCTCAAATTCACAATGCCCAAGTTCAATGGAAGCAATGATCCCGAAGAATACCTCTCATGGGCATTGAAGGTCGACAAAATCTTTCGTTTGCACAACTATGAGGAAGAAAAGAAGATCGCTATGGCATCACTTGAGTTCCAAGACTATGTGCTCATATGGTGGGAACAAGTCCTTGAGCACCGACAAGCAAGAGGTGAACCTCCAATCACCACTTGGGCTCAAATGAAGGATGTCATGCGAGCACGTTTTGTACCAACCTACTACACTCGTGATCTCTTCAAGAAGCTACAACTCCTCAAGCAAGGAACAAAGATTGTTGAAGAATACTACAAGGAAATGGAGATTGCCACGATTCGAGCCAATGTCACGGATGATGATGAGCAAACAATGGCATGATTCTTGAATGGACTCAATCATCCCATCAAGAAGATCGCCGACTTCCAACCCTACTCCAACCTCATTGATCTCGTGCATCAAGCTACAAAGGCGGAACGTCAAGTGCAAGATGTCTTCAAGTACGCCAAGTACTCATCCAAGACCTACGGCTTCTCCAATAACCAAGCTTCAACAACTACTACAAGAAACATTCGTCAAGTTCAAGTCGTCTTCCTCCTACTACAAGCAACTTCAAGCCGCGTGCTTCTTCATCTACTCCGACCGATGAGCCCGTCAAGACAAGCTCCTTCAAGTGTTTCACTTGCGGCGGCCGAGGCCACAAGTCCTACGAATGCACAAACAAGCGCACCATGATCCTCAACGATGATGGCACCTCTGACTCAATGAATGAAGATGAAATGGAAGCTATTGAGCAAGTGGCTATGCATAGGCGAGTGAATGAAGATGAAGATGACCAAGTCTTTTGTGATGAAGATACGAGCCCCGCTCTTGTTGTCTCCAAGGTCTTGACTCTTCAACATCAACAAGAAGAAGACCAACGATGCCACATCTTCCACACAAAGGCCGGCATCAATGGAAGGTCCGTCAAGGTCATCATCGACGAAGGTAGTTGCCACAACTTGGCAAGTGAAGAACTATGATCCAAGCTTCAATTGGTCAAGAGGAAGCACCCGCACCCCTACAAGGTTCAATGGCTAAGTGACTCCGGCACTATACGAGTTGAGCATACGGTCCAAGTCTCCTTCAAAATTGGTGCATATGAGCACACTTTGGAGTGTGATGTGGTCCCAATGACCGTTTTGCCACCCCCTTCTTGGTCGACCATGGCAATTCGACCGTGGTGTCTTCCACAACGGGTGTACCAATCACTATAGCTTCAAGATGAAAGGGAAGGAATATGTGCTATGACCTATGTCTCCTAGTCAAGTGATAGCCGACAAGCAAGCCACCCACCATAGAGAGAAGAGTGAAAAAGAGATCCACCAAAAAGTGAGTGAGAGCCACAAGCCAAACTTGAGCGCCTCTTCGACTAGAGAGAAAAACCTCATACTATTTGCCACAAAAAGTGAGATGAGGGAAGTGTGTGAGAATCCATCGAGTGTGATGCACTTTGTCCTTGTGTGCAAGGATGGCAAACCTAAAACTAACACCCTTCACGAGCTACCTTTGGTGTTTCAATATCTTTTGCAGGAATTTCAAGATGTTTTCCCCGATGAGCTACCTCCGGGTCTACCTCCTCAACGAGGCATTGAGCATCGAATCGACCTCATCCCCGGAGCGCCACTTCCAAACAAAGCTCCATACCGTGTCAATCCCGAAGAAACCAAGGAGATTCAATGGCAAGTACAACAACTAATCGACAATGGTCATGTACGTGAAAGCTTAAGCCCTTGTGCCGTTCCGGTTATACTTGTGCCTAAGCCAGATGGAAGTTTCCACTTGTGTTCCGATTGTAGACCTATAAATGCTATCACCGTTCGCTATAGGCATCCCATTCCTCGCTTAGATGATATGCTTGATGAACTTAGTGGAGCCAACTTTTTCTCGAAAATTGATCTTAAAAGTGGCTATTATCAAATCCGCATACAAGAGGGTGATGAATGGAAAACTGCTTTCAAAACCAAATTTGGCTTATATGAGTGGTTAGTTATGCCTATGGGTTTATCGGAGGCTCCCGGTACTTTCGTGCATCTCATGCATTATGTGCTTCGCCCTTATATTGGAGTCTTTGTTGTGGTTTACTTCGATGATATTCTTGTGTTTAGCAAAACCATGAAAGAGCATCTTGATCATGTTAGGGCTGTTTTACAAACCCTTCGCAAGGAAAGTCTTTATGCAACATGAAAAAGTGCACATTTGGTGTTGACAAAGTGGTTTTCTTGGGTTTCGTTGTCTCTTCCAAGGGTGTCCATGTTGATGAAACTAAAATTAAAGCAATTAAAACTTGGACCCAACCCACCAATTTACAACAAGTGCGAAGTTTTCTTGGTCGTGCGGGTTTTTATCGTCGCTTTGTGAAAGATTTTAGCACTATTGCCGCTCCTTTGCATGCCTTGAGTAAGAAGAATGCTCCTTTTGTTTGGGGATCTTTGCAATCCACCGCTTTTGATGAGCTCAAGTCCTTGCTTACTCATGCTCTGGTTCTTGCTTTGCCCCATTTTGACAAAACTTTTGAGGTTCATTGTGATGCAAGTGGTACCGGAATTGGCGGAGTTTTGATGCAAGAAAAACGAGCCATTGCATATTTTAGTGAAAAACTCTCCGGTGCTCAACTTAACTATCCCATCTATGACAAAGAATTGTATGCTTTAGTGCGTGTGCTACATGTTTCGGAACA
The DNA here is from genome assembly GCF_018294505.1 of Triticum aestivum. Classification (NCBI taxonomy): domain Eukaryota; kingdom Viridiplantae; phylum Streptophyta; class Magnoliopsida; order Poales; family Poaceae; genus Triticum; species Triticum aestivum. The sequence continues at coordinate 683 of NW_025228175.1, read as the reverse complement.
TTATCTTAGACCTCATGAGTTTGTTATCCATACCGATCATGAAACGCTTAAGTACTTAAAAGGTCAAACTAAGTTGAACAAGCGTCATGCCAAATGGAGTGAATTTATTGAATCTTTCCCCTATGTGATTAAGTACATTAAGGGTAAGGAAAATGTAGTTGCGAATGCGCTTTCATGCATATGCACGCTTGTCACTAAACTTGAGTTGAATGTTATTGGTTTTGAGCACATCAAAGACTTGTATGCTAATGATACATCTTTTGCTATTCCTTATGCTAAGTGTTTGACGCATACTTCTTGGGAACAATATTATATCAAGGATGCTTATCTTATGAAAGCTAACAAACTTTGCATTCCCGAGTCTTCTCTTCGTTTGCTACTTTTGCAAGAGGCTCATGGAGGAGGACTCATGGGACACTTTGGACGAGATAAGACATTCGCCACGCTCTCTGATAGAGGCGAGGTGTCCCGTCTTTCGATGAGATGGTGGATTTCGCTTTGGTGGAAGTCGACTTTGACGATCCGACTACGAACGTGCGAGGACGTCGCGCCTTAGCAATCGCTAAACCAACTCTGAGAGGTTATTGACCACGCCGGAGCACGATCAACCTGACCACGAGGGTCTGTTTCCTGCGAGCAAACGAAGAACAAGCAAGAAACTAAGATTGCAATCTGGATATTGC